>NW_021835052.1:2500-7500 GCF_006345805.1 Octopus sinensis | reverse complement strand
TAATGTTTCCCGTTCTCGCCCCTCATCCCAAATATAAACCCAGTGCACATAAATACACATATTATTCTTCTCTCTGCCTTTCTCTCTCTCTGCCTTTCTCTCTCTCTGCCTTTCTCTCTCTCTCTCTCTCTTCTCTCTCTCTCTCTCTCTCTCTCTGTCTCACTCTCTCCGATCAAGAAATAGACATAGATATAAATAAACACACAGACAAAACCAGAGCAAAATGGTAAGAAAATAAAACAGATGGACAGATACAAGACAGAGAAAATAGTGTAAAAGAAAACGAGGAAAGTTGGCATTGAATAAAATGTGAAGTTTGTTAATCTTCAAAAGAGTTTGTAATGGCTGACGGTGTAAATATCTTGATCCAATCAATGTTATGAAGACAAACCGGCAGTTAGTTAGAGTCTGCTGCTGTTCGCACGGAAGCCATTTTGGTTAGTCGAAGTTCACGTTACTTCAAAGAAGTTAGCCGTCATTTAGGAAGCAAACCTTTATGCGTTTAGTTCTATACGTTTGTGTGTGTGTGTGTGTGTGTGTGTGTGCGTGTGTGCGTGTGTGTATGTATATATGTGTGTTTGAGTGTGCGCATGTGTGTTTATATATGCAATTTGTGTCTCTATATATTTGTTTATGCGTGTGTATGTTTAACTGATGGTTAAGTGTTCGCTGACTGCTGTTGTTTAGCCCCCGGTCTGAGCTGATGAACAAAATCTGTATATGATCTATATTTTTCTTTCACATAAGCGCTTTAGATTTGTCTACAACATTTGTCCGTGCTATGTCAACCCAATTTTATACATTAATCTGTTCCAACATATTTCATCGTCTTTTGCCAATTTTTCTCCTGAGAAAGGAAGCTGGACTTATAGTAATATATCTATGTCACTATTCCTTGGTTTCATACCCAAGACTGTTTGCACATTGGTTCCTCTAATTATGAGCATTACGATTAATACGTAATTCGGAGCTTCCTGAAACAGCTGTCGAGTTAAGTAACTATGTATTCTTTTCGTAGTATTCTCTATTTTGTGTGTTCTACGTAAATATACTTGTTTATATCTATCTATCTATCTATCTATCTCTATCTATCTATCTATCTATCTATATATATATATATATATATAATTTCAACAATTGAGGGTGTAAAATTAATTAATATTAATCAATTTCACCAAGTATTCAGTATGTAAAGGGACCATTATAGGCGAATTCAAATATTAATTGACTAATCTAGAAACGTACGTCCCAAATAACTTTGCACTTGATTTTTTAATGTTTTTTCCCCCATACTTTTGTGAGTGGTTTAGGCAAACACTATCTGAGAGAGATCTTCTTTAAGTATTAGAAATAGCTGAAGAAATTTCTTTAGCTGCTATTTCTAATGAGTTCAGTATGTGGCAAAGTAATTTATTTACTAAGCCCTTATATATAATATATATATATATATATATATATATATATGTATATATATATATATATATATATATATATATATATATATAATATATATATATATATATTATATATATAGCAGAGATAGATAGATAGCAGGGTTCAAATGTGTTTACTACTACCAGTTGATACTGGGAGCTCTGCCTTGGAAAGAAGCAATTCAACAGTTCTATTTGTAATTATGGTAGAAAAAACAACAATAATATATATATATAATATATATATATATATATATATATAACGCATACACACACACACACACGCACACACACACACACACACCACATATATATATATGATAATCACGTCGGTGAATTTTTGAAGTTCTGAATTCAATTAGTGTTGTTGCAGTAAATGGTGTGTTTACGTCTTTGGGTAATATATTAAAGTTTTTAAGTATTCTTGAGATGTTCGTTTGTCTGTCCATTTGGAGAATACAGAATGAAAAGGATGTTTACACTTTCGAATACTCAGGGAGAGTCAAAAAGAAAAGAAAACAAGTTGTGGCTAGTAAAGTTCTAAGATTTACTAAATATAGTCTTTTGTATGACCGCACAGAGAGAAAAATGGTCGTGTTCTTAGAATAAAAAGGAGGATGATGTTTACATTTTCGAATACTCAGGGAGAGAGGAAAGGATAAGTCATCACACATTAGTTGTAGATATTAAAGGTTTTGGGTTTTTTTTTTAAAGCTGATTCGCTTGTGTTCCAAAGCTGTCGGTATGTAAGTTCCCTGACTTATTTTATTTTGAGGGAGACTTAAAATATTCACAGGAAATTGTAGATATTCCAGTCTTTGGAAATAGTGGTAGGAAGAGATGTTCACCTTGTTGGATTTTTGAATTTCTGAATTTCTTTTTCTTTTGGAATTTTACTTTTCTTTTTAAATGTTTTTCTGCGGTTTACAGTTTTTGTAGTTATGCAGTATGTATATATTGGCAGGTGCTTCCTTAAACTTTTTATCGTGCATTTAATTGTGTTCTTACAATAAAAGGCATGTTTACATATTCTGTTAGTCAGAGAAGGGAAGACAAAATGTTCACACAAAATTAGAGATATTAAAGTTTCTAACTTATTATTATTATTATTATTATTATTATTATTATTGCTGCTGTTGTTGTTGTTGTTGTTGTTGTTATTATTATTATTATATAAAAGTTAATATGGTGGTGAGAGAGTAGAGAAATATTTTTGGTCAAGGGGGAGAAAGATAGAATGGGCAAGAGTCATGGCGGCTACTAATGGAGTGTATATTGTGTGCGGTGAGCGTGTTTACAGTACAATATGAAGTAGTAAGGTGTAAGTTAACAAAGAGGGGAGGAGGGGAGAGGCAGGTGAAACAAGAGAAAAAGAAATTCTATAAATGGTAAGGAAAGATAAAGAGAGAGAAGTATGTAAATGAGAATAAGGATTAAAGGGAAGAATAGGAGAAAAAACTTCTTTATAAACAGTAAGGAAAGTACATAAATGACCCTCTCCCCTCAACGTTATCTTTTTCTCAAATACCACTCCCCTTGCTAATTTCTGTGATTCGACCAAAATAGCCCTATTGAATACTACTGGTCAAACAACCTTGCTTAAAATCCTCTCCGTTATGTTGTTTTTTTCCTTTTCCTTCTTTTAATCCTAATTTCTCTCTATATTTATAATCTCCTTCTCTGCTCTCTACACATTTTGATTGAGTCTTCCATGTCTTACGACATGTACCTCTTTGCGAAAATATAAAACTTCCATCTACTCAAGATACCCTTGGCCTAAATAGTAACCTGCGCTATACACCTCGTTTGGATATTTACCATTTCCGAGGTTCCGCTCGCTATGGAAAATATGTAGCCCGGATCTTATCTACTCCATTCCTTAACTCTTGTAAATATATATATACAGGGGGGTGCATGTGTGTGTATGTGAGTGTGCGTGTGTATGTATGTGTGTTTGTGTGTGTGTGTTTGTCCCTCATCATCAATTAACAACCGGTGTTGATGTGCTTCTGCCCCAGCAACTTAGCGGTTCGGCAAAACACACCGATAGAATAAGTATGGCTCATATTTCAGAAAGTGCGAATGTTGGTGCATCAGAACGTTTTGAAAAGAACATTAAAACTAATCGTTTTCCTTATTACCTTTAAACAGTGCAAAATTTTGTTGTGTCTTGTGAGGATCATTAAGCCAATAATAATGACACACTCACAGGTTAGAAACCACTTCTTCATTGTTCGTTAACCGGTTCAATATTTAACCGATTGACTAATCGATCGTTTGTTTATTGTACCAATTAAACAATCAATCGGTTGTTTCTTTGTCAATGTCCTTTCATCGCTATACGCGACCTCTTCACTGACATGCCTTCTGTCTTAAAGAGCTGCTCTCTGTCACATTAAACGAAAAATTCGATTAGTTAGCTACTTAAAAATTTAACCAATTGCCTAATAATGGCGAAGTGATTTTGAACCAGTGCATGTGTTATTATTAGCGCAATGAACCACCAAAGACACAAGAGGATTTGTTTCAACTCATGAATTCACATCAAGATTCTTGCTAACCAAATACAAATGTGAAGTGCAGAATTTATTGAGAAAATATCGCAGACGCAGAAGCAGAACCGAAATATACGACTTCATTCTAACAGAATCATTATTTAATGACTTCGATACTGAAATATATACCAAATATATATCTAATGAGAAATATTGATATTTTATTTTTCCCTTTGAAGGACTTTTCTCCTGAGTTTGTGGCTATTAATGGAGGAGCATTTTATTATGTCTGATGGAAACTGGAAACGTCATTAATCGTTACTCTGAGTTTCAGGTTCCTAATTTTCGAATAGCAGAAATTCCTAATACACAGACACACACGCGCGCGCGCGCATCCGATATATGTGTATATACATCGTCCTAATGTTTGCTTAGAGCTCTTGAAAGTAGAACTTGTAATGCAAGTGAAAAAATTGCAACTTGGGAAACCGGTTTTGGTCATCTGAGAGCACACAATAACTGTTGTATTAATTTTCGTGCTTATTTCTAAACAGTTCTGTCTATTAGGATGTATTAAAATGCTTCGTCGCACTTTGCATCTTGAACATTTTGTTGGTTCTTTTTCAACAAAATTTGAAGCGAAAGAAAATCGAACTATCAAAATACAAAGACTTGAAAATCGGATAAACAATAGTTATTTTAGTAGAACGAGGGACTAGAAAAGGGCTCTCTCATTTGGTTCGTTTCATTAGGGGTCGATACGATAGGTATCAATTGTATATTGGCGTCGAATTAATCGATTTCACACGTGTCTCCTGATAATAAAATCGATATTGTCCCTTTATAAGAAGGCATTGTAAAGAAGAAGAGGGAAAAGATAGAAGCAGGAACAAGGGTTAAAGGTGTGTATTAGAAGAGGAACGAAATTATCATTTCATATTGCGAATATGAAGAATAATGGCATCTTAGAAGCGATATAATCTGCTAATAGAATCAACACAAAGGCAGTATATAATACAGCGTTTCAATTGCAGCTAACTTATCGTCACGATGGCAGCCATTATCATAGAGA
>NW_021835051.1:40000-42773 GCF_006345805.1 Octopus sinensis | reverse complement strand
CTTGGCGGAATTTGAACTCAGAACGTAAAGACAGACGAAATTCCGCTAAGCATTTTGCTCGACGCGGGGGTAACGATAATAATAATGATAATAATAATAATAATAATAATAATAATAATAATAATAATAATAATAATAATAAAATAATAATAATCATAATGGTTTCAAATTTTGGCCACAAGGCCAGCACTTCTGGGAGGAGGGAAGTCGATTACATCGACCCCGTATTCAATTTGTAGTTCTTTTATCGACCCCCGAAAGGATGAAAGGCAAAGTAGGTAAACATAGTTAATATTTTCACTAGCAGCCCGTTACTAAATTAATCGGTGCCGTAAATCTCCAACAATTCTGGCTACAGACAGCAGTGTGATGTTACTAAACAGGTAAGTTGTACCGTCACAGCGACCCAAACGACTTTAATGCAGACACTATCTTTCAACAGATATACGACTCTGAAGACACAAAGATATGTTATCTTATATACTTTTCTGTTCACTTTTACTTGTTTATTCTTTCCTTTTTATTCACGACCTCTTATTTTGAATTTATGGATTATTGTAAAATTTATTGTCAACATACATACGAACTACACACAAGAAATATATTGATGTATGTACAGGAAAAAAATACTCACATAGGTATATGAAAAATAATAGTAAAAATATATATCAATATATATATATCATATATATATATATATATATATACATATACATACATACACAAATATATACATACAACACACACACACATATATATATATTATATATATATATATATATATATATATATATATACATACACAAATGTATATATACACACATACATATGTATAACATGCATACACATATGGATATAAAATGCAAAATATACACATATATACATATATACCCCCATACATATACATATATATACATACATATATACATACATATATACACACTCATATATATATACATACACACACATGCACACGTATACACATACATAACATATACACATACACATATATGCATGGACACTTACATACATACATACATACACATGCATACACACATACATACACACATACATACAATATATATACAAATATGCGTATATATATGTATATATATATATATATATATATATATATATAATATATATGTACACGCACATACACATATATATACATACACAAACACGTATTTACATGGACATATATATATATATATATATATAGATATATACTCATATACATAAATATATGGTGTGTGGTGTGTAGTAGATATGTAAATTGGGGGTATTATATGAAGAAATAGGGAGAGGTAATGAGTAGAATAAAAACCAATATGAAGAAAGTGGTTGTGGAGAAAAAGACCTATTTAAGGTTAATAAAAAGAAATTTAGACATGTTTACAAGAAAAATCTCACTCATCTCTCGAATTTATGAGAGAATTATTCATTTTCATGATTTTATAATATTCTTTTAGGCATAAAATACATGTCCTATTGCTAATCCTAAGAAGGAGGCAGAAGAAAGAAATAATCTTCCAAGAAATTGTGTTATCTGTTATCTCTTTTCATTGCCAAACCATTTTTGATAGACCGGTACTCTTTTCTTCCAAGGGTCATTAAAAGGTGACTTATGGTTACTGAAGCTCAATTTAAATATGTTCTGTGTACAACCTATATAATTAAACTTAGAGAGATTATGGGTTGTAATAGTAGCTTGGTATACTACATTTTTCTTTTTACAGTTACCTTTTATCCCACAGGTATTTGGGTGTCTACAGTTACAATTAGGACTAATATTGGAAAGTCTATTGTAATGCCTATATGCATTAAGGGAAATTGGGGTTATGTGATTATGATAGTCGTTGTTAATAGATATGGAGTTATTGGAATTATTGAGGTTAGTATGTGTAGTAGAGTGGGTTTTTTCATTGTAGAAATTGTTTAATTTTCTCATGTTAAAAGTGGAAATAATCTTAAATAAGTTGGGAGCTACAGAAAAACCAAATCTGATAATTTTGTTATTGAATATATTAACATATCTAGAGTTTTTTTATTTTATTTTATTTAATAATGGATCTAATATATCTGACTTTCAATGCTTAGCAAAAGGAATTATAATCCAAATGATGATATTCTTGCTTTCCTTATTGCTATGGTGGTTTGTTTTAGGCGTGTCACCCATTCGAACTTATGGTATAGGTTTCTTTTTCTAATTGTTTGTACTGTTTTATATAAGATTTTATCTTATACATGCCTATAACAAACTCTTTACTTGTTATTTTCATATTTTAATTGCTTGCTTTAGCAGGATATCATTCTGATATGATGAATAATTATTAGAAATATATCTTTTTGGACTCTCCCAAAACTTTTGAATTCTTCTACTTGAACTTATTCTTTCACACACACATACACACACACACACACACATATAAATATATATATATATATATATAACATATATATATAGATATATATATCTATATATATATATATATATATATATATCAACAATCAAGGAACGGCCATAATAGGCCATTCACCCACTAGAAATAACAGCCAAAGCTTCAACCGCAAATAAAAATTAATTCCGTAAACCAGGAGAAAATTTAAAAAACATTTACCCTGTAATTTCTTATACGACGCACCGTTTCATCTGCTGTTTAATGGTAAACTAACCTGATTAAATTAAATCGCGAGTGCGACGATTTGAAAATTTTAGGTCAGATATTACCTTGGCAAGGTCGGAAATGCCTCGTGAAAATATCTGTTCCGA
>NW_021835051.1:12500-35000 GCF_006345805.1 Octopus sinensis | reverse complement strand
TATCTTATTATAGAAGAATAGTATTTAACTCCTATTTCTTATTCGGTATGTGGTGAAGCATTTTGCTGAATACTAATTATAATTATGCTTATAATTATAGAATTTTTGTATAAGGTTACCGATAAAGGTTATTTCAACATACCGAATTATTAATTAATTAATTTTACTCATTATTATTATTGAAAGTATATGTGTGTGTGTTTGTGTGTGTGTGTGTATGTGTGTGTGTGTGTATTCTTTATTCTTTTACTTGTTTCAGTCATTTGACTGCGGCCATGCTATGAATGTATGATGTTTTGCTGATTTCTTTTTGAAGGATCAAATACAGTGATTCTGAGTTTCAGGAGATCGTTCAACATTTTCAAGATGTGTTCAAATATATTAGTATATTTGTACCAGAAAATTTCTTACCACTTCTCAGATTTTTTCGGTGGAATTCTCCCGTAAGTATAAAAACTTCACATCAGATTACGAATATTAAATCAACTTTACAATCCAGGGTATATTAAAAAAAATTCAAATCCAGGTTTCAAGAATATTCTGAAGATAATTGCTTGATAAAAAATATGCCGAAATTTCGTGTTAACTTATTTCATCCCTTGAACGCAGAAAGCGGATATACTACGTTCAAATCTATATTACTGTTAAGTAGGGAAAGTGACTTTACCCCTACGGTTTTGAAAACGCCTCTCATTAGGCTGTGGGAAGAGGAGAGAGAGAGTCTTTCAGATTTTTATAATTGGTCTACATATTGAAAAAAAAAAACATAAATAATGCAGATTTTTCAGTTGCATAAACTAAATGTCAGAGCCGAAAGGGATAAACTGCCTGCATCAACTTGCTATAAAAGCAGGTAGTAATTTTACCTGTAAAAGCAGGTTGTAATTTTACCTGTAAAAGCAGATGGCAATTTTACCATATTTTTATTCTTAATGCAAGTTTTAAAGAATGCAGTTCGATTTTAACCGTTACTTTTTCGAATCTATAACGGAAGTGACAAAGGGACATATTTGGCATATTTTGCTTTATGAGTTCAGTAAAGGCAAGAAGGCAACGGAAAAGGCAAGGGATATTAATGCAGTGTATGAGGATCGGTAAATAAGCGTAAGCCAGTGTCAACAGTGGTTCCAGAAACTCCGAGCCGGAAACTGAAGCCTAGAAGACAAGCCTCATCTTGGAAGATCTGTAGAGCTCGATGAGGACGTCCTGCAAACCCTGGTGGAAGAAAATCCCATTGTAACTTGGATCTGGTCAATCAACCATTCACCGACACCTGCGTGCCATCGGGAAAGTCAGTGAATTGGGGCAACGGCTTCCTCACAAACTTTCCGAATTTAAACGCGCACATTATTATTATATTATTATTATTATTATTATTATTATTATTATTATTATTATTATTATTATTATTATTATTATCGTTCTATGATTGACTTTTGCTTTATGTCTGTACAAGTTGGCTCCAAGTCTCACCCAGAAACCTCAAGAGACAATTTTGGAACTTCACGTTGTTGTTATGCCTAGTGTGCCATATATTTGGGTTTTTTTGTGTTGTACTACTGAATGTCTAATGTGTGTACGTGTGTGTACATATGAATATATAACTCGCTACTTCAAAACAATTCCATGCAAGATAAATAATTTATCTTACAATTAAATGTAATTCCGTGTGCAATTTATATGGCGTTGGTAGTTTGGAAATAAAGAATTTTATTACCAACTGGTTTATAGTGGTTAGATTGGTGAATAATTGTGTTTATTTTTATTGACTCAATAAGAAAGTCAGCTCCAACTAGATATAAACATAGAATTAAGTGTGATTTGATAAAAAATGTTATATTGTAAAACATTTAATTCGGCAAATACGTTACTGTTGTTGTTGACTGTCTTGTTATAGATAGAAAAGGTTATAAGGAAGCAGGAGAAGGTGAAAAGTTACATAAAAGATAAAATCATAGAACATAAAGAAACGTTTAATGCTGAAAACATAAGAGATTTCATTGATATGTATTTGCTGACGCTTCAGAAGGAACCAAACAGTGAAACGTTAACTGGTGAGTTTTGTATGAGCTGTTAATTGTATTCTTATAATTCTTCAATGATGTCAATAACAGAAATTAACAACAAAAAGAATTATTTTAATCATGAAATAAAATATAAAAGATATAAAGGGTATATTATAAATTATTTTGAAGAAACAACATTCTATAATAAATAATCCATATAATTTTCTCTTTCCCAAACATGCTTTCTTTATATGCACACACACAGACACGCACAGACACAGACACACACATACATACATACATACATACATACATACATACATACATACATACATACATACATACATACATACATACATGCATGCATACTTACTTACATACATACATACATACATACATACATACATACATACATACATACATACATACATACATACATACATAAATACGTATATACATATATATAGATATATATATATATATATTTAATTAAGTTGGGAAATTTATGAGAAAATTATTAAGCTTTTAAATCTAATTATCATTTCTACATCGAAGATGAGAATATGTTCCACACAATTTGCGACTTATTTCTGGCTGGAACCGACACGACTGCTAACCATCTTACCTGGGCTTTTCTCTGTATGGCCAAATACACGGATGTACAGAAGAAGTGTCGAAAAGAAATTGTACAGGTAAATTATTTATATATTTGTCCTGTTTTAATAGTTAATAGAGTTTAAGAAGATAGATTAATTGTGTAATTTTTATACTTTCTTTTCCTTTCAAATATTTCTTAATGCCCTCTGCTATTTTTCTCGCGTTTACTCACAGAGTAGCCATATCGTTTGAGCTTGCCAGATCGCTGAATCATGTATAATACGCGAAACAAGCCTGTCCGATGATTGCACTAATCGGGTATGAAATTTCAAGTAGTTCACGTACAACTCCTGCCGTCATTAAATGATATCTTACGATAGTTGGACTGAAAACTATTTACTGATGCTACAAAAAAGCGAACAGTACATTCTCTTTGTGTGCGTGTGTACGCGGCTGTGCGTGTGAATGTGTGCGGGTGGGGTAAATTGACAGGTATGAACCTCACAAAACACGTCTTCGTTTATACCATGCACTTTTTCATTGAGCGTGTCCGATAATAATTCAAAAGTTATGGTTTCATGAATGCTTGTACACACACACACACACACATATACACACACGCACACACATACAAACATACAAATATATATATATGGATATATATATATATATATATATATATATATTATATATATATATATATATATATACATATATATATTTAGATAGATATATATATATATGTGTTTGTGTGTGTGTGTGTTTGTATATTTATATATTTGTTGTGCAAGATATTTTATGTGAAGTTGTGTGTTGAAACAGATATTGTTATATTTCGGAATGGTCATTTTGCCAGTTTAGCCAAAAAAAAACAGGCGCACTATATATTTGGTGTTATATTGCTTCAGTGTTATTTATTTTTTACATTAATCTTAATCTTATTTCGGCCAGAGTTCTTTCGTCACACTCCTGTGACCGCAACAGTGGTCCTTTGTTTTCTTCTTTCTTATTTGTGTCTCTCCTTACTAACCGTCAGCCATTTTGTATTTCTATTGTATGTCTTCATTTGCGCATGCTTATATCTTTATGTGCGTCTATGTTTATTTAGTGTGTGGGGAGGGGCCTGTAATATTTGTATCTTCTGTTTATATACGTTCGTGTAATTTGATTTTGTTGTTGTTGTTTTTGTTTATTCTTATTTGTTCATGTGTTTACATCCACTTATTATTATCATTACGTATGCTTGTATGTATGTATGTACGTATGTATGTACGTATGTATGTATGTATGTATGTATGTATGTATGTATGTATGTATAACAACAATACTAGTAATAATAATAATAAATCAAAAACAATATTTTAAATTAAACAAAAAATCTTATGTAGTTATTTATTTCTATTTGTTTATTTATCTGTGTATCTTATTTATTATGTTTTCGGTTTTGTTTATATTGTAACCAGTTTATGGGGATCCTCTACGTCATATGTTGTAGTGTGTGCTAGTGTTCCATTCCAGTTTCCTATTCAGGCTAGGTTTATCTTCTATTATGTGTGTAGCTTCTGTAATTTGTCTAATTGTTGCATCTGTTCTATGTGTGGACAATATTTTAATTTCTATGTTGTTGATTGATCCCTCGTGTTCCTGTTCGGCGTGTTGGTACAGAATCGATGAGCTTTTAAGGAAGTCATATAAGTAGCGTTTCTAATTTTCTAGTAAATATTTATGGAAATCCAAGCCATATTTTAAGTTACATTGTTCATATATCTGGAACTCCATGTATACCATGACTAGATTTGCATTGGGGCGACTTTTTCCCCCATAGCTGTCCCAGATATTTGTTCATAAATATTGTCATTAAACTCGAAAACATTGTTTTTAAGGATGAATTTTAATCCTTTGGTAATTAAACATTTTTACTTCTGTCTGGGATTTCATAAAAGAATTTTTCCAGCCAGAAACTTATTCCCTCCAGTCCATATTGGTGCGAGATCGTGGTATAGAGTTTTAGTATATCAGATAATACAATAATGGTAACTTTGTTAACGGTTGTAGGGAGGTGATGTCAATAAAGAGACAAGGTTCCATCTTTGAGATGTAGTTAACATAGACAAATTCACATTTGAACTTGAGAAAAGTGTTGCATATTTTTACAGTTCCACTCACAGATTGCACTTGTAATGTACGAATTAGCTGGCCGATTTCTCTCTCTGAAAATCCCAGTTTATCCACATTCTCCTTTAACAAAACTTAGTGCTCCAAGTATTATTAGTATGAATATGAATTCAGAGCCTGGATATAGAAGCTGGAGATTTCGAAGCAGTTGTCCATAGATATTCTCTTTTACTTCGATTTTCAAAGAGATAAGTATGTACGCACGTACGTACGTATGTATGTATGTATGTATGTATGTATGTATGTATGTATGTATGTATGTATGTATGTATGTATGTATGTATGTATGTATGTATGTTTGTTTGTATGCATGTATTATGAATTAAGTCTTTTGTGAATGCTTATCTATTTCAGATCACCAATGGGACCAGACCTGTTACAATGGAAGACAAACCACATATGACATACGTTGCAGCAACTCTTTTTGAGGTTCACAGAATTGGGACAATTGGTAAGAAGGCCGTCATGCAATTTTCAAAATACAACGATATCTCTTGTAATTCATATCGATCTTGAATCAGTACGCCAATGATATTCGCGCCAAAACTTTTACATCCCTGTGTTAATGGCAAAATTTCCTTGTGAATTACATTGTTTTTATTGTTAGTAAGCACTTTTGTAATATAATCTCAAACTTTGTTGGTTATACCATCCCTGAAAGTCAACTCATTCTGACATGATCAATTCTCTTTCAGTTCTAATCTGTATTGTTACATTACAACATTTCGTCAATCCAGTGTTACATAAGCTCAGATCTCTAACGTTGCAACACAGACTAATTTAATACCCAATTTTACAGCAACAGTGTTACGGAACGAAATTTTTGGTTCAATACAACTCCACATTAACTAATGCTTATAAAGGTGTCACAGAATAATTACATCAAAGTTATTATGATATCCATAGTAACATATTTAATTTAGATTATCGTTAATTTGGGCTCTGTAAATATTTACAAAGATTCTTTTTTCTAGCTTCTGTAACTGCTCCACACACCGCTGAAGTTCAAACAACTCTTCAAGGTTATGATATTCCAAAAGATACTCTCGTTTCATTCTTATTATTGGAAGCTCATTCTGATCCGAATTATTGGGATAAACCAGAGGAATTCCGTCCTGAAAGATGGATTGATGAAAATAATGAGTTAAAGAAAAATGAGGCTTTTTTACCTTTCGGTTCGGGTAAGTATTGTAAATAGATTCTAATGATTTAGTATATCTATAATCAAACGGTTCCCAGTCGTGACCAACACAACATTTGCCTCGATCTACAGCTAGACTATCTAATGATTGTTTAAAAACTGTATGTTAAGGGGAGATTTAATTATTGAATTGTAGAATCACCAGAGTTGGTTTGACATTAGTAAAAATGAGACACTATAAAACAGCAATCTACTTCAAATCTTATTTAAGTGCGTATTGATATTCATCGCTTCAACAAAATATGCATCAATGTTCCACTAAATACGCTACATAGAATATTTATTCTCTAAACAAATATTTTGTCATTTTTTCTCCCGAGATATATCCTTATTTCTGTGAGCAAGCCTCGATTTGTTTATCTTATTCATTTAATAACATATTTTTAATAAAATTACTTGATTCCTCGATTTCAAATTCAAATTTATAACTTCGCGCTATGGGAAACACTTACCTCCCTTTATATTAACAGTCATCTTGAAGGCAATCCCGTGTGCTTGAATACACTGGGTAATTTCAGGATGGTTGTAGTTTCTGGAAATCCATTTATAACATCTGACTATTGTCAGGGCGTGTGTGTCTATGACTGGAAGTCTGTTCGACTATATAAAGGGTGTAGGAGATAACAGCCAGAACATATTCACACCTAACTAAAATCAATGACGACTTATCTAATTTTTATCACTTGTATATGATACATATTTAGCATACATAGTGTGTGTTGTTTAATTTATAACTACTGCTTTATTTGTAGGTCCAAGAATGTGTTCAGGAATGTCATTAGCCAATATGGAAGCTTTCCTGGCTTTTACAAACATCTTACAGAAATTTCAGTTGGAAAGACCTGACGAAACACCAATGACGCTAGAGGGCAACATGTCTGGCCTCAGTTATGCCCCAACGAATGATGATATCCGTGCAATATCATTGTGATGTAATTTGGTCAGAATTTGGACAGCGAGAAGATATCTTTTGGAAAGTAGAGAAACATTTTCTTTGTAGAATACTGGCAGATCCGCGATAGTAAATTATAGTATTTCTCTATGCTTTCACTCTTGGTAGTTCTCCAACAATATTATTCGATAGACACACATGGTAATATATGTATGCTGGTATATCAATAGGAATATATGCGGATATGTACCATGACATATAGAGAATAAAAATAGACAAAATTTCGAGCAATATGGTGGACAAAATGTCTTCCTTTCCCTTCGCAATTTCCTTGAGTTACAGTTTTCTTTATGTTGCTAATTCGTGTACACTCCTTCGTATAATTTACGCAAATAAAACTATAAGATAAATTATCATTTCGTTTTTGCATTGGCTTTGCAAGATTCTTTGTGTGAATTCGTGTGTTGATAGAAATTTTGTTGTGTCCAGGGAGAGACATTATGCAAGGAGTAATAACACACATACTGGCTCGATTCCAGTCCTTTTTTATTAGTCAATTGGTTAGAAATCCAACTAACTAATAGATTGTTTGTTTAACTTGGTTAAACAGTCAATCGTCTGTTTTGCTTTTGTTTGTTTGTTTGTTTGTTTTTTTGTCAAAGATCTTTCGTTGCTATTTGCAAAATGTTCGATGAATATTTTTAGTCTTTTATGGAAGCTGCGTTTGTCTGAGACATTGTTGCGCGCCAATGTGCGCGTGAGCTTGAGTGCTTGTGTATGCATGTAAGTACGTATGTATGTATATACGTATATATGTATGTATATATGTATGCATGCATGTATGTATGTATGTATGTACGTATATATGTATGTATGTAAGTATGTATGTATGTATGTATGCATGCATGCATATATGTATGTATGTATGTATGTACGTATTTATGCATGTATGTATGTATGGATGGATGCATGCATGTACGATATACGTTTGTATATATGTATGTATGTGTGCATGAATGCATGCACGTATGTATGTATGTATACCAATTATCAGTTTTATTTCAAGATTTTTTTACCAATAGAGAAAGAGCCGGCTTCTAACCCACATCCAAAGTTCCTTCATTGGAATTTCAACATCAACAACAGGGTACTTTTGTTTGTATGTATGTATGTATGTATGTATGTATGTATACACACACATACATATACCTATGTCTTTACTACCCACAAGGGACTAAACACAGATGGGACAAACAAGGAATCACAAACGGATTAAGTCGATTACATCGACACCAGTGCATAACTGGTACTTATTTAATCGACCCCGAAAGGATGAAAGGCAAAGTCGACCTCGTCGGAATTTGAACTCAGAACGTAACGGCAGACGAAATACGGTTACGCATTTCGCCCGGCGTGCATACAAACACATACTTTTTACAAAGATTTTTCGAAAATTTTCGTCAAAATTTTAACAAAAATGTTTCGTCAAAATGTTTTGAAAATTTTTCAAAAATTTTCGTCAATATTTTTTCAAAAATTTTATAAAAAATTTTCGTCAAAATTTTGACCAGAAATTTTCAAAATATTTATGAAAAAATTTTGACGAAAATTTTCGAATTTAAAAAAAAATTTTTTGAAATCTTTCGTCAAAATCTTTTCAAAAATTGTTTCGAAAATTTTGGTCAAAATATTTTTTAATTTTTTGAAAATTTTTTTTTGATAGTTTTGGTCAAAATTTTTTCAAGAATATTTCTAAATTTGGGTTTTAATTTTTCTTAAATTTTTTTTGAAAATTCTTCTAGAAAATTTTCGTTAAAATTTTTTCAAAAATGTTTTCAAAATTTGTGGTCAAAATTTTTTCAGAAGGCGCCACGCGTATTTCAATAACCTTGGTTGTTATTTCATGAAAATCGATTTCTGACGTCTGACGTTGATCAGGACGTGTGTGTCTATGAAGAGAAGTTTGTTCGACTTCACAAAGGAAAGATATTTACACCTAAACTAAAGTCAATGACGGCTTATCAGCTTTGATACAGCATTGACTACTGCTCGAAAACATTTTCAGGCTCATAGTCCTTATGTACGATGAATAAATATTAATAGTGAAATGTAAAGGCTGTGATATTTAAATTTGTTCAATGAACCTATGTTTACATTTTAATTATAAATGTATTGTGTGAGTGTGTGCGTACGTATGTGTGTGAATGTATGTGTGTGTGTGTTTGTGTGTGCGGGTAAATATATTCAAATTTTATCACATGTTAGCACATGTGTATGTATATCGTTTTATTTGTAACATCTGCTTTATTTGTAGGTCCAAGAATGTGTGCAGGAGTGACACTGGTTAATACGGAAGCTTTCATCACTTTTACAAAAATCTTACAGATATTTCAGTTGGAAAAACCTATAAAAGCACCAATGAAATTAGAAGGCAAGCAACCAGGCATCACTTATGTTCCAGTGAATGATAATATCCGTGTAACAGGATTGTGATATACATCAGTCATATATATGTGTTTTAGCGTACCTATTTAAGGTATACTAGATATAACTGAAAATACATCTCTTTGAAAGCAGAGGTCCTATTTCTTCGCAGAATACTGACAGTTCAACGATCGTGAATTATTGTATTTGTCTATGTTTCCTTTCTTTAGTATTCCTCCATAGAGTTTATTAAATTGACACACATGGTTATATACCTAGACTGATATATCATGAGCACTATCTGTAGGTATGCATCGTGATATATAGAGATTAGAAATAGACAAAACTTCGAGCAATATGGTGGTGGTCATGTTTACCTTTTCCTTTAAAACTTTGATATTGTAATTTCCTCGATGTAGAGCTTTCTCTATTTTGCTAATTGCGGTATACTCCTTTGTACAATTCAACGAAAATAAGCTATGAATAACTATTATGAAATTATTACGATGATAATATTCAATGTTTAGATCAGTTGTGATACAACAAACATATCATACAAGTTCTTCCCACTGCGCCCATTGTTTGTCTCCTTTTCTTTCAATTTAATCGAAGAAGCAGGAAGCCACAGGGGTTACATTCCCCCCGCGTCTTTCTTACATTAAACTGGTAGTATATGATTTGTTTCTGGTTTGCTTCAAGGTTGTGCCTGTTCGAGCAGACCTATGGTTAAAAGCTTTTTAAGTCTTAATTATCCCATCTGCTTTGGATATTGTTTTCTTTTGCTTTGCTTTTTGGACAGAGTGATTCGGAGGACATTATCCAAAGTGCCTTTCCTCTTCTGAAAAAGAAGTATCTGAGTGACTTGCAGAAGTTGTAGCTGTCATTTCTTGAAGGTCGACCAACCACACAGAAGTTCCTTTGTTGACTAGCTATGCCCTAGTCTATTGATTTTCCAAATACACCAACCACATTTATTTACAACACCATAATACCATAATGGAACATCCGTCTCGTAATTCCCAATAAAACATTTATAATTTATAGTAAACTAGCAAACGCACCTGTCCTTTAAACGGTTTAAGATGCTTTCGTGGTATTTTTTCACCAAATAATTGAACTACCGGGAAGGTTTATGTGTAGCATGGCAAATTGCTTCCGATTAACCTAGGAATGGAAAATCAAATTGAAGGCTGGTTATTGTGGAGGTCGTTGCACTTCGATTATCCTAGAACATATAAGTTTGCAAGCGATGTAAAGTAGAGCTACTGAAGTGTTTTGGGAGTAGATTACGGATAATGACTACAAAATATTTTACATGAAAGCGAAATTTCTTGTCAGAAACATCCACATAAATGATGTAAGGAAATTGAAGATGTTGAAACTTTCCCTCTGCGAGTTTATTTTTTTCAACAGCAAAGGGAGCTATTTTTTCGGAGAGATAAGCTAATAAAAAACCCCTTTATTCTATCTTCCCACATATCGTGCACATAAACTAACAGCGAATGCTGCATAAAGTTAAATTGGTAAGGGGCTTCCTGAAAGACATGTATAGCTTTCGCTAGTGGAAGCAAAACTCTTATTTAAAGGTTGATTCTTTGGGACGAATCATATGTGAGTGTTTAAAAAAGGCTATAATGACAATGCTAAAGCCTATTTGAAACAGTGGACAGCAGTCGAAATATCATAATGGCTGGGTAAAGAAGCATCCTTAAAGTGAAACAACGGTATCAAAGGTAAAAAAAAAAGGTATCCATAATCAGAAGAGAGGGAAGGGAACATCGCCGTTCAAGTAACTCAGAATAGGTAAAGGTAAGCTTGCTAAAGTTTAATGCAGTTTCAATATGTAGATTAAGATAGTTTGGTATTGGATATTCTTCACTTATAGTTTTCCTAGTCAACTGAATCACCATCGTAAGTGGACTGCAGAAATAATTAGACGAAATCTTTTCACTTTTATAAAAAGATTAAAAAGAAAATGAGGGTAAAAAGCACTCGTTTATTCACAATGAAAAATCGTTTCCTAGTTGCCGGAATTTCGCGACAAGATGTATGTTTATTGAGGACAACAGCCTGCAGTGCATGCCATTGGGCATTAAAAGCCAATCGCACAAACCTAGAGGGGCTCTGGGCCCCCTTGAATCGATAAAAAAATCAATCTTTTTGCTATAGCAACCACATATTTATAGCTTGCGAATTTTAACCATCCCAGGTCTCATCCTCATTTAGTATCCCTGCCAATTTTCAGCTCGATCCTTGCCTCGGTTTGGCCGCCATTAACCGTCAAAGCAAAATGTGCGTACAATTTTCGTCAAAGGACAGTTTTACAGATATAGATAACGTGCATGTAATTTTCGTCCAAGGACAGTTTTACAGATATAGATAACGTTCTATCTAATAATCATAGTGATTAGTCAGTGTTACCTTCAGACAGGTCGTACTATCAGGTCAAATTTAGCTCGTTCCTACGTTGCATGTGATATTAAGAAAGTAAGATAATAAACCGACAGCTGATAGTCGTCAGTGATGTTGAACTTAATATGGGACGAACTATCCGTCATTACCCGAGAATGAGGCTTATACCATTTGACTAGTTTAGAGGCTAAAAACTCCCTACACCCAATTTCCAACCTCATCCACATTGTTGAACTACCATCTATGCAAGAAATGAGTCATGACTCGGAAAAGGGGTAATCTGAAGGTGCAAGGTCTGGACTGTAGATAGGGTGATGCAGCATTTCCAACCCCTCAACTTTCTCAAGTTTGCGCTTGTCCTATTGGTAGTGTATGCAGGGGCATTGTCATACTGCAGGAATGCACGTCTTCGATTGACCAATATCGAATTGCAGGCTCTCAAAGTATTATATACTCGCTGAAGTTGTTATGCATAAAGGTTAATGTTTACAGTATGACCATCTGGGACACGCTCGAAGTGCAACAACACCTCCAACTTCCCACAGACACACAACATGACCTTTTGTTCAAACGACCCTTGTTTGACAACAGGTTTTGAAGTCTGGACAGAACCAAGTCACTTATTTTCCTTATTGGTATTATGGAAACATCCATTTTCATTCCCAGTTACAATTCGGAAACAAAAACGGGCATCACGAGGATTTTCCGGCCGCTGAGCCCTGGTCGTTGGCTAGTTTATGAGTATTTTGTTGACAATGTTTGTTCCCAAAGCCGAGCTTACGGAAACAACGATTGATTATCTTTTGAAGGACCAAGTTCTGCCGACAATGTACGAATACTAGTGCTAGGCCATTGTTCAAACTTTTCAAGCAAGGCCTCATCTTTCGCAACAGAATGTCTCCCTGACCTTGGTTTGTCTTCGAGGCTGATGACAGTTACCTTGACACATCTGAACCACTTTTGTGCCATTTCCTGGGATTTCCACATCATTGATTTCTTTTGACACTAAATTTGGCTATTTGTACAAATAATGTACAAATAACCAAAAATATTCAGGGAAGATACGGAAAAAGAGCTTTTGACTCAACCTGGTGTCGATATAATCTACTTAATCCGTTTGTCTGTCCTTGTTTGTCCCCGCTGTGTTTAGCCCCTTGTGGGTAATAAAGAAATAGATTGTTGGCTATTTGTACAAATTATGTACAAATAACCAAAAATCATAATGAAAATACGAAAAAACTTTTGGCTCAAACCTGGTAAATGATATGTAACTATATTTACTGCCATTCGCTCTCATTTTTCTAATTTAACATGTCGAACCTGTAAAGTATTTTAAACATTCGAGCGACTTTAATCACATAGACGTCCACAAAAGTTGACCATTGTATAATACTGTTCCAATAGAACATGTACACAGTTACCAAATAAGAAGTGATTCATTCAAAGCGGTTAATACGGACGCATTGAAAATACGAGATCAAAGTATATTCTATCACGATACGTGGTTAGATACTAGATCTACCAAATCTACTAATAACCGGTAAGTTAGTGAGAGTGTTGTTGTATAGCTCCGGCAATAATAATCTTGTTTTATTTTTGTGTAGTTCCAAGACGAGAAATATGGAGATAATATTGTGTTGAGTCAAAAGTTTTGCAATATTTTGCCATCGTGTTGCACCGTCTGGAGTCACCTTTCTGCCATTTCTTTGATCCCAGGTTGATAGTAGTTCTTGTCCGCCAAGGCAAAGAACTCCTTCACAGAAACTTCCATCGCGAGCGCAGGAAGTGATCCATAGATCGGAACAAGTAATAATCCAAGGGAGATATTTTTCCACCATCCTAACGTGCACAGGCAGTAGTAAAGCAAGGGCTAGTTTCTGGAAACTGTCGCCAAGTGTTTTGTGTAATTATGAGGGAATAATTCACTGCGTGTTCGTTCCACACGATCGAACCATCGATGCCAACCTGTACTCGGAACAATTTGAACAGGTGTATGCCATTGTACGGCAAAAATACCTGGCATTGGTTAACAGAAAGCGATTTTATCTGCAGTAAAACAACGCAAGAGTTCATACCTATTTCTTTACTACCCACAAGGGGCTAAACACAGAGGGGACAAACAAGGACAGACAAACGAATTAAATCGATTACATCGACACCAGTGCATAACTGGTACTTAATTTATCGACCTCGAAAGGATGAAAGGCAAAGTCGACCTCGGCGGAATTTGAACTCAGAACGTAACGGCAGACGAAATACGGCTACGCATTTCGCCCGGCGTGCTAACGTTTCTGCCAGCAAAAGCTCATACCGCTCGAACGACCGAGAATAAACTCCAGGAATTTGAGGGAATCGAACTGGTGCCACGCCCAGTATATAGTCTGGACTCAGCTCCCTCGGATTATTATTGGTCTGATACATGGTCCTACTTCCTGCGCTTGCGATGCTTCATCAACAGAGAGGAGGTGGAAGCCCCAGTGAAGTTCTTCACCTCGAAGGACAAGAACTGGTATCAGCGTTCGATCGAAGAACTGACAGAAAAGTGGCTTCAGACGCTGCAACACAATGGATTCTACTTCGAAAATTAGGCAGCTTTTGTTGTAAATCGACGAATAAAACAAATAAGTTACAAAATATTGTTTTGGATTCAATACAATCTTTTTATAGCGATCTAATTAAATACATATAATGTGCTGTTATCAGTAATGCAAACGTAAGCGTTAGTTAACTTAAGGTTATTATCGGGTTGTTTACAGCTATTACATAATATATGCATTACTAAAGATAACCTATTTAATAGACGTATAAAATTACATTCTGGAGTTTAACGGCATTTGTTTCAGAACCTTGGTTGAGAAAAACATAATCAGTTGTACTTAAGACAACATTATTGCAACAATAACCGCTACTATGGATTTTTCAGCATTACTTTTTACAGAGAATGTTAGTGTCCAAAGTTTGTTATTTGGATTAGTCATTTTACTGATTATACGATGGTTTATGACACCACCAAAATCTAACTACAATTTACCACCGGGTCCTAGAGCTCTTCCAATAATTGGAAATCTACTTCAGGTTCTTTCCATTACCGATTTTTATTCAATGTTGAAAGAGCTAAAAAAACAATATGGCGATATTTTTAAACTCAAAATTGGTCCATATAACTACGTGTTTGTATGTAAAACTGAAACGATTTTGGAAGGACTAGTAAAAAAAGGACAACATCTGAATGGAAGGAGTTCACTCTATGCTTTAGATAAAGTATTCCGAAACAAAGGTAAGTCATTAATTTACTTTAATTAATGTATTCATGTGCTCATATGTATGTAGACAGACAGACAGATAGACAGACAAACAGACAAATAGATATACATATGTCTTGGATTGCAACCATTCTGCGGCACCAATTGACACGCCAATATTTGAACTTTGATTTCAAAAGCCGCTGGGGCCGATTTTCCTTTCATTCTTTCGGGTTCCATAAAATAACTACCAGTTGAACACCGGTGTCAATTTAATCGACTTACTCCTTTCGCGATTTTAAATCAAAATTTGAATTCAGAACGTAATGGGCCGGAGCAGTGCCCACTCTCAATCGCTTCTGCATAGCTTCCACCCTTATAGGAGTAGCAAATAAACTAATGAACCAAGTGAGAGAGATTAGGAGGATGGGTTACTTAACTGGAGTTGGAATATCTCGGATTAGTGAGAGTCTGAGAGACTCTGAGGATTGGCTACAAAGGATGGTCGGAGTTGAAAACAGAGAGGTAGGAGTTGAAAGCGGAGAAAAGAGTAGACAGGAGGAACAGGGAAATGGTGATGGGGCGGTTAAAGATGAGGAACAGGAACGTTATAGAGTGAACCCTGATACTGTGGTGGGTGCACATGCAGGGAAAATTAACGAACTAGATAATGAATTGCTTGAAATTCAAAGACGAGAAAATAAAAAACCTTGAAATGAAAATGCATGGACAGTTTGAACGGAATACACAGGACGTTAAGGATAATAAATGTCGTGGCGGCGCTTGCATTCTTTTTGTGTAAGGCTTTCTCATCCACTTACTCAAAAATTTTATAGATATTATACTTCACTGAATTGGTAGCGAGAGCCTGGTCTTGGGCAGGAATGATCCAGCTTCCGGTGGTACGCTTCAAACCACCTCGCTCAAGCCATGTCTACGATGCAGTATTATCCTTAACGCCCTGTGTATTCCTTTCAAACTGTCCGCACATTCTCATTTCAAGAAGGTCTTCATTTCTCTTCTCCTCATCTCTTTGGTTAAACTCTTCCTTGCCCATCACTTCATTTGCAAAGACACCTATATCTTTCGCGGCATATTGCAGCTGGTCTTCGTCACTATTTATCAAATACTTGGCAAGCGTTCTCCTTCCACTCCTTATACAGTGGTCTATACTAATTCGTCCTCTGGAATATTAATGATATTCTGGGACTATGGTTTTCAGACGGATCGTGTAATCGAACACCGTCAGCTGGATATTGTCATATTGAATAAGAGAGACAAATACTGTCAGATCATTGATGCAGCCATGCCAAATTACATGAATGATGTGAATAAAAAGGTTGAAAAAAAATCATCAAATACTCCGAATTGAAGTGGAAATGGCAAACTGTATGGAATGCGAGAGGATAATGTAAAATGATACCAGCAGTGATGATTGGAGCATTGGGCTCAATCCTATTGAAACTTCAAGTCTTCTGAAGGCAACTGGAAATCGCATGCAAGATTGATGTCTTGCAAAAAGCAGCCTTATTGGGCTCAGCGCACATCTTAAGGAAAGTATTACCTGTCTGATTTCGTTGTGGTGCATTTTTACCTACGCTGTGTTGAGGAGGAACAAGAAGAAGAAGAAGAAGAAAATTGTGGTGTGCTAGTCTTGAAGAGAGGTAAAATGAAATGTATGGACGGGCTAGCGATACCATCAGGGGAGGTTATGAAGCAAATAGAAGAGACGGGCTATAAGTTCTTTGGGATATTGGAAATGGCTAAATTGATGGAGAAAGAAATGGCAGAAAAATTTAAGGTGGAATACTTGCGCAGACTGAGACTGATCCTTAAGTCGAAATTAAACGGACGGAATAAGATTGAGGCTATCAACACCTGGGCGGCTTCACTCCTTAGATATGGAGCAGGGGTAATAGTATGGACAGTAGACGAACTAAACATCCTAGACAGAAAGACAAGGAAGATGTTAACTAGATATGGGTCACTCCACCCAAAAAGTAACACAGACAGACTGTATGTACAAAGAAAAAGAGTGGTAAGAGGACTTATTGGATGCGAATACAGCATTAGAGCAGAAGAAAACAACATAGCATGGGATGTAAAAAATGTCACAGAACTGTTATTATTTATTAGAAGTAAGGAGGTCAGTCTTGTGTAGGATGAAAGTTTGCAAAGCTAAAGCACTATACAAGAAATTGGAAACGAATGACACTGAAAATAGATTGATAAAGACAATAATGCAAGGACAATTTCATAGGACTGTTGAAGATAAAGCTGACAACCAGGTATGCGGTCAGGAAGAAAGAAAAGTCGACAGATATGACTGGTTAGCTTGGGAGGCTAAGCAGTTGTGGTCACTGAAAAAAGTCGTAATAGTACCAATAGTTGTCTGAGCCCTGGGGACATTGAGTAAAAATCTTGAGAAGTACATTAATTTACTGGTTTATGTAGGATAGTTATTGTCCACAGAAGATCAGTGATCTCACGGAGAAAAATTTAAAAAGTGCAAATGTGGAAAAGGAGACTACAAAATAAAGTGAAGACTTTAAAACAAGATCTGGGTAGAAGAGGAGCCTGAAAACTAAACAAGTTACGAAACACAAGATGCAAATCTTCCCTCGAGAAAAGATACTTAGTCAAAGAATGATTTGGTACTGACTGAAGAAATTCAATAGTTTTTATGGGCGGCTGAGGGAATAATTTCAGGATTACCTTAATGGAGAAATAATATCAGATTGGATGACTAAAAGGACGAAAATACTTATCATGAAAGATAAGAGCAAGGGCAATGCAGTTAGCAACTATTGCCCACTCACTTGCTTAGCATTAGTGCGAAAACAGTTAACAGGAATACTTATAGAAAGCATTGACAACCAGAATTTACTGCCAGAAGAACAGAAATGTTGTAGGAAGAAGCCTAGAGGAACACATGATCTATTATGTGTTCCTCTATAATATTTGTCTTACGTTTGATCCCCACCCCTCAGTTTTGTATTAAGGATGACAAAAGCAGGGTATCAGTTCAGAAATAGTAGTGGAAAAATTAACCATTTGCTCTACATGGAGGATCTGAAGCATTTTAGTTAGAATGAAAAAGAGATACATTCCTTAATACTTACTGTAAGATTCTTCAGCAATGATATAGGCATGGAATTTGGCATAGATAAATGAGAAGGGGACAGGTAGTCAACGGCGAAGGCATCCAATTACAGGATGGCCAGATATTAAAATCATTGAAAGGAGGAGAGAGTTCTAAGCATCTAGAAGTATTAGAATCTGACAGAGTACTAACTTTAGAAATGAAAACGAAAATTGAGAAGGAGGACATTAGAAGGGTGAGGAAGCTAAAGAAGTCAAAGCTAAATGGTCTGAATCTAGTGAAGGCTGTAAATACTTGGGCAGTATCATTACTTGGATACTCAGCAGCCTTTGTAAATTGGACAAAAACTGAATAAGCAAAGTTAGACAGAAGGACTAGGATAGAAATTCAATATGAATGGTGGACTCCACCCAGAGATAGGAGTAGCAAGATTACACCTACGTAGAAAGGAAGGTAGAAGAGGACTAATATCAGTAGAAGATTACGTAGAGTTAGCTAGAGTAGATATATATTTCTATGTAGGTAATAGTGGAAAAAGTTTATTAAAAGCTGCAAGACATAGGGAAACCAAAAACCCAAACGAACTTAAAAACCAGAAAAAAGAACAGAAATTATATAATTTCAGCAAATAGTAGCAGTGAGACATGGTTAAGGCTGCAGAAAGTAAAGCTGAAGAGGGAGACAGAAAGTTTTTTAGTAGCTGCACAATACCAAGAATTAAGGACTAATTGGATAAAAGCCAAGATAGACAAAACCAAGTAGGTTCCCAGAGTAGGTTATGCAAATCCAAAGAGGAAAGCGTTACTCGTATAGTAAGTAAATTTAGGATGCCAGCATAGAAGAATACAAAAAAAGACATGACAACCTAGGGAGAGTAATCCACTGGGAACTATGTAGAAAGCCAGGATTTGAACATGAGTGATAAATGGTAGGAACACGAACCTAGTAAAGTACTAGAAAGTAAGAAATATAAGATGTTTTGGGACTTTAACACTCAGACTGACAGAGTAATAGAAGCTAGAAGGCCTGATTTGGTGGTGGTGGTGGTGGTGGTGGTGGTGGTAGTAGTAGTATTAGTAGTAGTAGTAGTAGTAGTAGTAGTAGTAGTAGTAGTAGTAGTAGTAGTAGATAAGAAAGTGTCAGATGATTGACCATACAGTCTCAAATGATGAAAAGATTAATATGAGAAGTATAGAAAAAAGTGGGATGGTTTACTCGACCAGAAGAAAATTCTAACTGGGCCTCACCTGCAAGGTCATGTGCTGTTTATCTTGATATGAGATTACCATGTCGCGCACATATGATTGTGATGCATGTGCCTAGTTTACCCTTATCAGACGAGTAGTCACATTGATGGCATGCACAACTCTCTCACTGAATAATAATAATAATAATAATAATAATAATAATAATAATAATAATAATAATAATAATAATAATAATAATAATAACAATAATAATAATTATTATTATTATTATTATTATTGTTATTATTATTATTATTATTATTATTATTATTATTAATATTATTATTGTTATTATTATGATAATTATGTCGATGATGATGATAACTGTAGAAGTAGTGGGGGAGCACCATAGCTGTGTGTTGAGAGGAATTCTTTGGGGTTTGGATAATTCCTCTTTGGAAACATGGGTATTTCGTTCAACATCCTCAAACAACCTTTCTTCAAGGACCTTTTGAGCGGGATGGGACCCACCTGCAAGATCATGCGCTGACTATCTTGATATGAGATACCCATGTCGCGCACATATGTTTGTGATGCATGTGCCTGGTGTACCCTTATCAGGCGGGTAGTCATGGTGGGTATACTGGGCTTCGTATATTTTATCCCAATAATATTAATAATAATAATAATATAGGCACAGGGCCTGAATTTTGGGGAAGAGGACAAGTCAATTACATCGACCGCAGTCTTTCACTGGCATTTAATTTATCGGCCCCGAAAGAATGAAAGGCAAGGTTGACCTTGGCGGAATTTGAACTCAGAACGTCAAGACAGACGAAATTCCGCTAAGCATTTTGCTCGACGCGGTAACGATAATAATAATAATAATAATAATAATAATAATAATAATAATAATAATAATAATAATAATAATAATGGTTTCAAATTTTGGCACAAGGCCAGCACTTTCTGGGAGGAGGGTAAGTCGATTACATCGACCCCAGTGTTCAATTTGTAGTTCTTTTATCGACCCCCGAAAGGATGAAAGGCAAAATGGGTAAACATAGTTAATATTTTCACTAGCAGCCCGTTACTAAATTAATCGGTGCCGTAAATCTCCAACAATTCTTGGCTACAGACAGCAGTGTGATGTTACTAAACAGGTAAGTTGTACCGTCACAGCGACCCAAACGACTTTAATGCAGACACTATCTTTCAACAGATATACGACTCTGAAGACACAAAGATATGTTATCTTATATACTTTTCTGTTCACTTTTACTTGTTTATTCTTTCCTTTTTATTCACGACCTCTTATTTTGAATTTATGGATTATTGTAAAATTTATTGTCAACATACATACGAACTACACACAAGAAATATATTGATGTATGTACAGGAAAAAAATACTCACATAGGTATATGAAAAATAATAGTAAAAATATATATCAATATATATATATCATATATATATATATATATATATACATATACATACATACACAAATATATACATACAACACACACACACATATATATATATTATATATATATATATATATATATATATATATATACATACACAAATGTATATATACACACATACATATGTATAACATGCATACACATATGGATATAAAATGCAAAATATACACATATATACATATATACCCCCATACATATACATATATATACATACATATATACATACATATATACACACTCATATATATATACATACACACACATGCACACGTATACACATACATAACATATACACATACACATATATGCATGGACACTTACATACATACATACATACACATGCATACACACATACATACACACATACATACAATATATATACAAATATGCGTATATATATGTATATATATATATATATATATATATATATATAATATATATGTACACGCACATACACATATATATACATACACAAACACGTATTTACATGGACATATATATATATATATATATATAGATATATACTCATATACATAAATATATGGTGTGTGGTGTGTAGTAGATATGTAAATTGGGGGTATTATATGAAGAAATAGGGAGAGGTAATGAGTAGAATAAAAACCAATATGAAGAAAGTGGTTGTGGAGAAAAAGACCTATTTAAGGTTAATAAAAAGAAATTTAGACATGTTTACAAGAAAAATCTCACTCATCTCTCGAATTTATGAGAGAATTATTCATTTTCATGATTTTATAATATTCTTTTAGGCATAAAATACATGTCCTATTGCTAATCCTAAGAAGGAGGCAGAAGAAAGAAATAATCTTCCAAGAAATTGTGTTATCTGTTATCTCTTTTCATTGCCAAACCATTTTTGATAGACCGGTACTCTTTTCTTCCAAGGGTCATTAAAAGGTGACTTATGGTTACTGAAGCTCAATTTAAATATGTTCTGTGTACAACCTATATAATTAAACTTAGAGAGATTATGGGTTGTAATAGTAGCTTGGTATACTACATTTTTCTTTTTACAGTTACCTTTTATCCCACAGGTATTTGGGTGTCTACAGTTACAATTAGGACTAATATTGGAAAGTCTATTGTAATGCCTATATGCATTAAGGGAAATTGGGGTTATGTGATTATGATAGTCGTTGTTAATAGATATGGAGTTATTGGAATTATTGAGGTTAGTATGTGTAGTAGAGTGGGTTTTTTCATTGTAGAAATTGTTTAATTTTCTCATGTTAAAAGTGGAAATAATCTTAAATAAGTTGGGAGCTACAGAAAAACCAAATCTGATAATTTTGTTATTGAATATATTAACATATCTAGAGTTTTTTTATTTTATTTTATTTAATAATGGATCTAATATATCTGACTTTCAATGCTTAGCAAAAGGAATTATAATCCAAATGATGATATTCTTGCTTTCCTTATTGCTATGGTGGTTTGTTTTAGGCGTGTCACCCATTCGAACTTATGGTATAGGTTTCTTTTTCTAATTGTTTGTACTGTTTTATATAAGATTTTATCTTATACATGCCTATAACAAACTCTTTACTTGTTATTTTCATATTTTAATTGCTTGCTTTAGCAGGATATCATTCTGATATGATGAATAATTATTAGAAATATATCTTTTTGGACTCTCCCAAAACTTTTGAATTCTTCTACTTGAACTTATTCTTTCACACACACATACACACACACACACACACATATAAATATATATATATATATATATAACATATATATATAGATATATATATCTAT
>NW_021835051.1:0-7500 GCF_006345805.1 Octopus sinensis | reverse complement strand
TGTGTGTGTATTCTTTTATTCTTTTACATGTTTTAGTCATTTGACTGCGGCCATGCTATGAATGTATGATGTTTTGCTGTTTTCTTTTTGAAGGATCAAATACAGTGATTCTGAGTTTCAGGAGATCGTTCAACATTTTCAAGATGTGTTCAAATATATTGGTGTATTTGTACCAGAAAATTTCTTTCCATTCATCAGATTTTTTCGGTGGAATTCTTCCGTAAGTATAAAAACTTCACATCAAAATACGAATATTAAATCAACTTTACAATCCAGGGTATATTAAAAAAAAATTAAAATCCAGGTTTCCAGAATATTCTGAAGATAATTGCTTGATAAAAAATATGCCGGAATTTTGTGTTAAATTATTTCATCTCTTGAACGCAGAAAGCGGATATACTACGTTCAAATCTATATTACTGTTAAGTAGGGAAAGTGACTTTACCCCTACTATTTTGAAAACGCCTCTCATTAGGCTGTGGGAAGAGGAGAGAGAGAGAGAGTCTTTCAGATTTTTATAATTGGTCTACATATTGAAAAAAACCCCATAAATAATGCAGATTTTTCAGTTGCATAATCTAAATGTCAAAGCCGAAAGGGATAAACTGCCTGCATCAACTTGCTATAAAAGCAGGTAGTAATCTTACCTGTAAAAGCAGGTTGTAATTTTACCTGTAAAAGCAGATGGCAATTTTACATTATTTTTATTCTTAATGCAAGTTTTAAAGAATGCAGTTCGATTTTAACCGTTACTTTTTCGTATCTATAACGGAAGTGACAAAGGGACATATTTGGCATATTTTGCTTTATGAGTTCAGTAAAGGCAAGAAGGCAACGGAAAAGGCAAGGGATATTAATGCAGTGTATGAGGATCGGACAATAAGCGTAAGCCAGTGTCAACAGTGGTTCCAGAAACTCCGAGCCGGAAACTGAAGCCTAGAAGACAAACCTCATCTTGGAAGATCTGTAGAGCTCGATGAGGACGTCCTGCAAACCCTGGTGGAAGAAAATCCCATTGTAACTTGGATCTGGTCAGTCAACCATTTATCGACACCTGCGTGCCATCGGGAAAGTCAGTGAATTGGGGCAGCGGCTTCCTCACAAACTTTCCGAATCTAATCGCGCACAGAGCGCGAATGTTTCCTCTTCTTTGCTGTCACGTTTCACGAATGAACCTTTTTTTGGAGAGAATAGTTACTGATGAGGAGAAATGGTTTCTATATAAAAATTTCAAGCGCCGAAAAGAGTGGGTAGAGGAAGGAGAAACTCCGGCACCTCAAGCTAAACACGTAATCAGTTGTCGTCAGTTTGGTGGGATATGAAAGGTTTAGTAAACTTTGAACTTTTAAATCCAAACCAAATTATAACAAAACAGATCTACTGCGAGCAGCTTGAGCGGCTTAAATCAGCGCTAGAAGAAAAATGATTATCTTTGCTTTCAAGTCGAAAGGTGTTCTTCCATGAAGATAATGCTCGCTCACATACAGCAAGGGTGACAATCCAAAGGCCGAAGTCATTTGAATGGGAAACGAATGCCCCACACACCATATTTGCCGGACATTGTCTTATCTGATTATTGTCTTATCTGGATCAAACCTCGTCCTCCCTGAGCTCTGGGAAGGTAAAGTCGATCCACTACTGCCTTTGGATGGTGCATCTTATTACAAGTCAGTAGCTTGCGGAATTTTCTACCAAGTTTCATTATTTCACTGGTATTCCAGTTAAGCATATTGAAGTCAGAAAGAATTATCATCATCATTATTACTATTGAGTGAGAGAGCAGTGCATGCCATCAAAGTGACACTGGGATTATTATTATTATTATTATTATTATTATATTATTATTATTATTATTATATTATTATTATTATTATTATTATTATTATTATTAGTGTGTGTGCGTGTGTGTACATATGAATATATAACTCCCTACTTCAAAACAATTCCATGCAAGATAAATAATTCATCTTACAATTAAATGTAATTCCGTGTGCAATTTATATGGAGTTCGTAGTTTGGAAATAAAGAATTTTATTACCAACTGGTTTATAGTGGTTAGATTGGTGAATAAATGTGTTTATTTTTATTGACTCAATAAGAAAGTCAGCTCCAACTAGATATAAACATAGAATTAAGTGTTATTTGATAAAAAATGTTATATTGTAAAACATTTAATTCGGCAAATACGTTACTGTTATTGTTGTTGACTGTCTTGTTATAGATAGAAAAGGTTATAAGGAAGCAGGAGAAGGTCCGAAGTTACGTAAAAAATAAAATCATAGAACATAAAGAAACGTTTAATGCTGAAAACATAAGAGATTTCATTGATATGTATTTGCTGACGCTTGAGAAGGAACCAAACAGTGAAACGTTAACTGGTGAGTTTTGTATGAGCTGTTAATTATATTCTTATAATTCTTCAATGATGTCAATAAAAGAAATTAACAACAAAAAGAATTATTTTAATCATAAAATAAAATATAAAAGATATAAAGGGTATATTATAAATCATTTTGAAGAAACAATATTCTATAATAGATAATCCATATAATTTTCCCTTTCCCAAACATGCTTTCTTTATATGCACACACACACAGACACGCAAAGACAGACAGACAGACAGACACACACACACACACACACATACATACATATATATATATATATACATACATATATATATATATATATATATATATATATATATATATATATGTGTGTGTGTGTGTGTGTGTGTGTGTGTGTGTGTGTGTGTGTGTGTGTGTGTATATATTTACTGAGATCTCCCTTTTAGTAGAAAGAATAGCTATAACTCTTTGACTGCTATTTCTAAACTCGGTGTGTGGTGAGGCAAATCGTTGCTAAACCCTTAATTACTTAGTATATATATATATATATATATATATATATATATATATATATATATATAAATATTCAATTAACTTGGGAAAATTATGAGAAAAGCTATTTCTATTCATTTTTGAAATATATATTTATATATATAAAACTCAACTTGTGTGTCTGTGTGTTTAACTTCCCGGCACATCTCCTCATAGCGAACAAATCATAGAACCACCAAAAATGGGTCACTTAAAGTTTAGGCGAATGAAAATTGAACTGCGCTATTTCTGTTCCGAAATTCATTTCGCAAGTGCAAAAATCGATAATGTGTTTGTTTAGGCCTTATCCCATGCATTTAATAGTGAACTTTACTCAGTCAGCTGTTTGACATGAACTGTGTTCACCACGCGTGCAAGCATGCGTAAATTGCATGAAAAATTTTAAAAATCAAGAAATAAATTTTCGGGATGTAGCCTGGATGGTTTTTTCGTATTAATCGTTTGGACTTTGTGAACACATGCCAATTGTTTTCATAATATTTATAACGCTTTGAATTAAACGTGACCATTTTGCGTTGAGTCTGCAGTTTGAATCACTTTAACCAAATTTTAGCAGGCCGGATTTTTGATCATCACGATACATCGCCAGCGACTCCCTGAATCTCTCCCCTGAGATCCCCGTTGAGAAATACTGATCTAAAAGAATAATTCAACAATGCAATTATTTGATTAACAAAAAATTATGAAACGCTTCTACGTACTTCCTATTGAGGAAATAGAATACATATATAATATATATCATTTTTATGTATATATATCCACATATGTATATATATATATGTATATGTGTCTGTGTATATATACATATATATATATATATATATATATATATATATATATATATATTATATATATATATATAAAACTTATAAATAAGGGCAAACGAAAAAATTTCTAATGCCAAATATGCCGAAAATTGGACATATTATCCATTACCATATAATTTTTCATAATACGCACGCTACTCGAAAAAAAGCCGACAGAAATTTCTAAAAAAATTCCATTATTACTATATCGGACCGATTTCAGGGTTAGTTCGTGAGAACCCTTCCTTCGTCAGTGATAAAAGTGGCAAAAAAATAAATGAGATACTTACACATACCCATAAATGAGATACTTACTCATACCCATGGGTATGAGTAAGTATCTCATTTATTTTTTTGCCACATTTATCACTGACGAAGCAGCACGGGACATTTAAAAACTTAACATCGGGCACTAATATAAGGAAATATCCCCAAAGTTATTATATAAGAGATTTTGTGCATTCGTAAATTTTTTAAATCCCTTTCGTAAAATGTTTGATCCCCACTTAAAACGTGGTTTCAGATCAAGTAACCTGCCGAAGGAGTTTTAACTGATGATAGTTTGATATATTTTTCTATTTCTGTATATTCGTGTACAGTCATGCTTGAAATGTTCGAGTGTAACTGGACGTGATAAGGCCTATCGCTTCAGAACTAGTCCCAGGAGTAAAAAAATCACCACCTCAGTTCCTGTACATGCAAATTTTGTTGGGGGCTAAGAGGGAGCAGGCGTTTCTGTATCGTTGAAATATATCTTCTGCCAAAACTAACTCAGTTGACCACGCTGCCGAAACGATCTATGCCACTCATAGCCCAACACAAAATGCTTATTTAGGCAAATCAAAGTGTAGAATATTTTCAAATGGGTATTTCTGCAGTGATTGGTCTTAACGTGTCCGATTACACTCGAACGAGTTGAACATAACTGATGCAAATATATTTTACCAAAGATGCTTCTTTGGGACAGTTATTATCCTTATTGTCATTAATTTATTCACTATTTTCTATAATTATGCACAATTATTATGCTTTTAAATCTAATTATCATTTCTACATCGAAGATGAGAATTTGTTCCACACAATTTGCGATTTATTTCTGGCTGGAACCGACACAACTTCTAGCCATCTTACCTGGGCTTTTGTCTGTATGGCCAAATACACGGATGTACAGGAGAAGTGTCGAGAAGAAATTGTACAGGTAAATTATTTATATATTTGTCCTCTTTTAATAGTTAATAGAGTTTGAGAAGATAGATTAATTGTGTAATTTTTATACTTTCTTTTCCTTTCAAATATTTCTTAATGTCCTCTGCTATTTTTCTCGCGTTTACTCACAGAGTAGCCATATCGTTTGAGCTTGCCAGATCGCTGGATCATGTATAATATGCGATACAGGCCTGTCCGATGATTGCACTAATCGGGTATGAAATTTCAAGTAGTTCACGTACAACACCTGTCGTCATTAAATGATATTTAACGATAGTTGGATTGAGAACTATTTACTGATGCTACAATAAATATATATGTATATATATATATATATATATATATATATTATATATATATATATATATATATATACATATATATTATATATATATATGTATATAAATATATATGTGTGTATATATACATATATATATATATATATATATGTATATATATATATATATATATATATATATATAATATATATATATATAGATATATATATATATAGATAATTGTGACCGCGTGTGTACCATTGGCGATTTTTTTCCTCCACCTTCCCTTCTTTGGATCTTTCCTTTTCCTGTTTCTGACGAAGAACTCCGCTCGAAATGTTAAACCCTCCTTCTTTCCTTCTTTCCTGAGCGTCCAATAATACCATACTTGTCCCACGTCCTCGCGTTGTTGTGTCTTCTCTTTGTATTTTCATGTTTGGATTAACTATTTATATATATATATATATATATATATATATATATATATATATATGAATTTAAGTCACAACGTATGGATTCAATTAATCCGATGGCACTCATAAGATCAGCTCCTTACTGTAGCATTCTACAAAACATGATATAGAATACGATACAAGAGAAAACCATTAGGAGTGTATACAGTTATAAATAACTAGAGAAAATAACATGAAGTTTATTTAACCATTGGAAGTTCTTATATTTCACCAAAATAATTCATTTTATTATATTATATAATAAGTAAATTATTTACATATCTGCATTAATATAAACAAGTTTTAAATTAATGTAGATACAAAGCTACAACATTAGGCGAGAGAAAAACCCATGTTAAACGATAATCCCTCGACACATTTCAAGTAAGCAAAGTGAATATTTAAAAATGGAGCCTTAATAGTTATGGGAAACAATAATAATAAAATTAATAGAAAATAATAAGACGGTTTTTTAAGAGAAGGGAGATTTAGCAGGATATTAAAAGAATAATTAGTTGATAGCTTTGGTATAAGAGAAGGAAAATCATATATTTACCGTTAATAACATGGGTTATTTTGCATGCTTTCAACGAATGTGGCATCGAAATCATGCGTAAACGGCTCCTTATCCAGAAATGGAAAGATTTTGCTGCTATTTCTTGCATGCCTTACTACCACCTAACCGGTATTTCGAGTCCATTACCGGAAACAGCTGTTACGTGGTAGTAGGGCGTGCTAGAAATAGCAGCCAAATCTTTGGCGCTGAGATGCGCTGAATGCACTCGAAAAAATTTTTGTAATGGTATTCCGTTGGGGTATTCTTTCGCCTTGACTCTCAGAATTGTCGTTTTGGCTCTCAGAACTCTCATCCAGATCAGCTGTTTTTATTCGTTAATTTCTGTAAGAAATTTTATATTTACTTTTGTTTTAAAGTGAAAGAGAGGAGAAAATGAATGATGCATGAACGTGTATATAAAATGGACGTGTGTGGGTGAGAGAGAGAGAGTGTGTGTGTGTGTGTGTGCCACTTACACATGAGAACACACGTTCACACTCTCACTCTCTCTATTTCTCTATCTCAAAAAAACACTTATACACGTACATTTAAAAAGATGTACGCATATGTACGCCTTCTCTCACTCTCTCTCTCTCTTCCTGTTTCTTTCCGTCTCTCTCTCTTTCTTTCTCTCCCTCTCTCTCTCTCTCTCTCTCCCTCTCTTTCACAAGCACACGTCTATTTCATAAACATGTACATATTTCTTTCACTTTCTCCTCGCTTTCACTTTAAAACTAAAGTAAATTAAAAAATACTTTTACGTAAATTAACGAACTCCGAATGACAGTTCTGAGAGTCAAAGCGAAGCATCGTCACTCACTTGAAAATGATTAAAAAACACATTAAAATATTGTCTGTTTAATGAAAGCTAAAATATAAACACTTATTGTACAAACAACTTACATTTTTGAAACAGCATTCAGTTAAAAATATTTCTAAATTATTAAAACTTTCTTAGAGAGCGCGAAAACTATGTGTGTGGATATGTCACAGATAGCGGGCGTCTGTTTATGTTGGTTGACACGTCATGACATTCATGACATGTGTGTGTATTCTGTATGTGTGTATGTGTTGACGTCATGGAAGCCATGATTTTATTTCGTCAAGAGATAACAAGCAAAAATTGTGTTTGTTTTCATTAATAACTAAATGTCCAAATATCACAAAATTTTGTACAGCACTGCCGAACGTAAGTATAAAAGCAAATATGCAAAAGAAACTAAGATAAAATCTACTATTTCTGAAATTGATACTACTGTTTATGGTGTTAATTTGGATTTTGAAATCAGTAAGTTGGTCAAA
>NW_021835050.1:12500-43051 GCF_006345805.1 Octopus sinensis | reverse complement strand
TATATATATATATATATATATATATATATATATATAAAGTCCAAAAGCTTTCTAAAGAGAAATTTTACAGATTAGTAATACAGAAGACACTCATATTTTCCCCTTTCTCTATTGTAGAGTTTGTATGATAATTCACAGATTAGAGTGAACTGGCTGATACGTGGATAGTAAGAACTTCTAAAATATTTTTATAGAACTAATAGAGCTCCCCATCGGGTCACTGAAACCTTAGTTTACAGAATCGCCGTTGCACTCTGTCGCCTTATAGCCAGTGAAGGCCCGTGACTTCCTGGTTAGGCAATTCGGCCCACGATCGTAAGGTTGTGTATTCGATTCCCCTGGGCAAGTCACTTTCTTTCACATTCGTCCAGTTCACTCAAATGGCCAAAATGTTTTGTTTCTGTAATTACAAAGTGGCTAGCCTTGTCACATTCTGTATTTCGCTGAATATTCTTCAGAACTGCATAAAGGTACGCATATCCATGGAGTCCTCAACCCCTTGTGTGTTAATTTCATGAACGGGCTCTTCCATTGATCGGATCAACTGGAGCCCACATCGTCGTAACCGACGGAGTACCAGTTTTAGAATATATAAATATGAACACACATATATTTTTTATCTTTTACTTGTTTCAGTCAATAGATGCGGCCGGGCTGGAGCAACACCTTGAATTTTTAGGCGAATGAATCGAGTCCAGTACTTATTTTTAAAGCTTAGTACTTATTCTGTTGGTCTCATTTAACGAACCGCTAAGTTATGGGGACGTAAACACACCAACACCGGGTTTCAAATGGTGGTGGGGTGGCAATCATAGACACAAAGGCACACACACATACATATGTATACATATATACGACGGGGTTCTTTCAGTTTCCGTCTACCAAATCCACTCCCAAGGCTTTGGTCAGCCCGAGGCTATTGTAGAAGACACTTTCCATACAATAGGATTGAACTTGGCACCACACAGTAACCCCTGCGCCTGGTTTTCTTTTATTTTTTATCAAGTCCAAGGGCTTATAGTACCAGCTACCCAGTTTTGATGGCTTTTAAGTGGTCAAGATCATAATGCCGGTCTGTTGTACGGTTTCAGGCCAACAGTTTTGAAGGGAGGGTCCAATATTTGACTAGTACTTTATCTTATCGACCTCGAAGGGATATGAACTCAGAAAGGGAAGAGCCTCGAAGGGAAGAAATGCCGCTAAGCTTTTTGTCCGGCGTGCTAACGAATATGTCGGCTCGGCTCTTCAAACACACGTATAACATACATACATACATACATACATACATACATACATACAGTAAGCACGCATATATGTATATATCCGCCTGTGTGTGCGCGCCCGAGTGTGTTTGTAGACAATAATATGAATGATGAAAAACAGAAAAAGAAAATAATAAACTCAACCAGTAAATAGAAAGCGATGGTAAATCTTGGAAACAATCCGACATATTGAGAAGTAGAAAATCTTATATATATATATATTATATATATATATATATACACACATATATATATATATAATATATATATATATATATATGTATATATATTATTATATACATATATCATTAGAGTAAAAAGTTGCACAGAAGAAACGACATATATATAATATATATATATATATATATATATATATATATATATATATATATATATATGTATGTGTATATCTATATATATATATATAATATATTATATATAATATATATATATATATATATTATATATATATATATATATTATATATGTATATATATAATAATATATATATATATATATGTATATATGTGTATATATATATATATATATATATATATATATATATAATATGTAGATAAAACATTCGATTTATATTTATTTGTACTTGAGAATTCACTTAGGATTATTAGGAATGGGGTGAGGCTGAAAGGTGGGAAATATTAATAGTCACAATGATACGCTTGATAATATATACATTTAAGAAATACCACTTTAGAACAGCAGAAGTACATGCTTAAGACTCAGGGGAATCAATACATTACACACACATATATGTATATATATTGTATATATAAATGCATGTATGTATATGTATGTATATATATATATATATATATATATATATATATATATATATATATATATATATATATATATGTCAAGATTAATCAGCCGAAATTACTACGATGATCCGGTTCTTGACTGAAGACTGAGGGTTTCGAATGTCTTGTCCATGTTTATTGTACCGTCTTCTAAGAGTTATACCTTCTTGTCCATGTTGTATTTTTCTACATACCTTAATATATATATATATATATATATATATATAGAAGGAGCTTCTACAGGACTAGAACTGTTTCATTCAAGAGAAATCTTCAGGAAGCTAGTTAACAAGAATTGTATTGGCATTTATACATTTAGGCAGGTTTAAAGGGGTGGTGGTGGGGGACTTTTTGGGGGTAGGCATAGCGCAAAATATCATACTTGGGGGAGTGGTCAAGGAGTCAGTGGTAAATTAGATAAAAGAATAAATAAAAAAATAAAAAAATATATATATAAAAATAGAGTTTTAGGTAAATAAGGAGATTCTCACTTATACCTATACACATATGTATACATATATACACACACATACATACTATAATACATACCACATACATACACACACACACATATACATATATATACCTCACATACATATACATATCTACACGTACACATATATATATACAACATACATCACTCACATGCATACACGTATACAACATGTATATACACACACGACCACACATACATATACACACAGAAAAATATATATAACATACACACATACACACATGCACACACAGCACACTAGTCCCTATATACACATATATACACATACACACATATATAACATACACATACATATACATACATATATATATATATATATATATATATATATATATATATATATATATATACTAAGCAATAAGGGTTTAGCAACGAGTTGCCTTACCACATACCGAATTTAGAAATAGCAGTCAAGGTTATAGCTATTTCTTCTACTAAAAAGGGAGATCTCAGTAAAAACAGCATTTGGAAGGCACAAACAGGTAAGAGAGAATGAATTGACTGCAATCTATCATACATTTTTTTAGTTATCCACGGACGTACGTTTCGAAATCAAGTTTTAAGGAAAGCATACGAATTAAATATTAAATATTAAATAATAAATAATTCTATCTTACCGAAACTTCTTTTCTCTTCAGCGTAGAATACTATAATCATAAATGATATATATTGAATTTTGAGATACCAGAAGGCACCAACTCCACTCAGTATCAGAGCGAGCTAGAACCCGCAACTGGTATCACAAATTCAATTTGTGAATGAAACGATTGTGTCAACAAGCCCTTCCACCCGCGTGTAGCCAAAACAAGATGCTGTGGTCATCTACTGAGATAAAATATGGTTATCCGTAATAATGAAGGGTGAAATTAATTAATTTGGAAAAATTATCAATTACACCAAGTAGTCTTCGGCATGTAAAAGCCTCATTCGAGGAAAATTTAAGTAATACTAAGCAATAAGGTTTAGCAACGAGTTGCCTTACCACATACCGAATTTAGAAATAGCAGTCAAAGGGTTATAGCTATTTCTTCTACTAAAAAGGGAGATCTCAGTAAAAACAGCATTTGGAAGGCACAAACAGGTAAGAGAGAATGAATTGACTGCAATCTATCATACATTTTTTTTTATCCACGGACGTACGTTTCGAAATCAAGTTTTAAGGAAAGCATACGAATTAATATTAATATTAAATAATAAATAATTCTATCTTACCGAAACTTCTTTTCTCTTCAGCGTAGAATACTATAATCATAAATGATTATATATTGAATTTTGAGATACCAGAAGGCACCAACTCCACTCAGTATCAGAGCGAGCTAGAACCCGCAACTGGTATCACCGAATTCAATTTGTGAATGAAACGATTGTGTCAACAGCCCCTTCCCCCCGCGTGTAGCCAAAACAAGATGCTGTGGTCATCTACTGAGATAAAATATGGTTATCCGTAATAATGAAGGGTGAAATTAATTAATTTGGAAAAATTATCAATTACACCAAGTAGTCTTCGGCATGTAAAAGCCTCATTCGAGGAAAATTTAAGTAATACTAAGCAATAAGGGTTTAGCAACGAGTTGCCTTACCACATACCGAATTTAGAAATAGCAGTCAAGGTTATAGCTATTTCTTCTACTAAAAAGGGAGATCTCAGTAAAAACAGCATTTGGAAGGCACAAACAGGTAAGAGAGAATGAATTGACTGCAATCTATCATACATTTTTTTAGTTATCCACGGACGTACGTTTCGAAATCAAGTTTTAAGGAAAGCATACGAATTAAATATTAAATATTAAATAATAAATAATTCTATCTTACCGAAACTTCTTTTCTCTTCAGCGTAGAATACTATAATCATAAATGATTATATATTGAATTTTGAGATACCAGAAGGCACCAACTCCACTCAGTATCAGAGCGAGCTAGAACCCGCAACTGGTATCACCGAATTCAATTTGTGAATGAAACGATTGTGTCAACAGCCCCTTCCCACCCGCGTGTAGCCAAAACAAGATGCTGTGGTCATCTACTGAGATAAAATATGGTTATCCGTAATAATGAAGGGTGAAATTAATTAATTTGGAAAAATTATCAATTACACCAAGTAGTCTTCGGCATGTAAAAGCCTCATTCGAGGAAAATTTAAGTAATACTAAGCAATAAGGGTTTAGCAACGAGTTGCCTTACCACGTACCGAATTTAGAAATAGCAGTCAAAGGGTTATAGCTATTTCTTCTACTAAAAAGGGAGATCTCAGTAAAAACAGCATTTGGAAGGCACAAACAGGTAAGAGAGAATGAATTGACTGCAATCTATCATACATTTTTTAGTTATCCACGGACGTACGTTTCGAAATCAAGTTTTAAGGAAAGCATACGAATTAAATATTAAATATTAAATAATAAATAATTCTATCTTACCGAAACTTCTTTTCTCTTCAGCGTAGAATACTATAATCATAAATGATTATATATTGAATTTTGAGATACCAGAAGGCACCAACTCCACTCAGTATCAGAGCGAGCTAGAACCGCAACTGGTATCACCGAATTCAATTTGTGAATGAAACGATTGTGTCAACAGCCCCTTCCCACCCGCGTGTAGCCAAAACAAGATGCTGTGGTCATCTACTGAGATAAAATATGGTTATCCGTAATAATGAAGGGTGAAATTAATTAATTTGGAAAAATTATCAATTACACCAAGTAGTCTTCGGCATGTAAAAGCCTCATTCGAGGAAAATTTAAGTAATACTAAGCAATAAGGGTTTAGCAACGAGTTGCCTTACCACATACCGAATTTAGAAATAGCAGTCAAAGGGTTATAGCTATTTCTTCTACTAAAAAGGGAGATCTCAGTAAAAACAGCATTTGGAAGGCACAAACAGGTAAGAGAGAATGAATTGACTGCAATCTATCATTTTACTGAGATCTCCCTTCTAAATTCGGTATGTGGTAAGGCATTATATATATATATATATATACATATGTGTACCTATACATACCTACACATACACACATATATATACATACAAATACAGACCCATTCCCTAATTTTAATTTTATTATCTTCATTTATTACTTTTGTTATCTTTGACCGCTGGTCCAAGGATCTTGGCTATGACAGCAAGTCCATTTATCTGTCTACTTGAAAACAAGCACTCATTCACGCACGCACACTCATTAGCACGTACACTCACTCATTCGTACACTCATACACATACACGCACGCACGCGTTATATTCATAAATACATACATCTACATACATTCACGTATATACTCATACGTACGCGTACCTACAGATTCATGTCTACACTCTTAGAAGGCTAGTCTATACATATACACCAATAAATATATATATATATACACACATACATATACACCTACATACAAATACATACATATATATATATATATATATATATATATATACATATACACCAATAAATATATATATACACACATACATATACACCTACATACAAATACATACATACATATATATATATATATATATATAAGTTTAACAATTAAGGATAATCTCTTAATAAGGGATCTTAACAAGAAATTATCGGGTAGCTAGCGTGAAAACCTCATAAAAGAAAAGAATCCGAAAATAATTTTTTTCTTTTGAACAAATTAATTATATCTATATTGTATAGAGGGCATTATTACACATAAATGCCTCACACTAGGAGGGACAAAGTCATTACTACCAAAAATTATACTAATCATACCCAAATGCAGTTTTTCAAAGCAAGACATTAAAAATGAATTATGTTCTGTATCACCGTGATTTCACATACAACTTGCGTCTAATGATCGTCAGCAGAACTGATTCTGAATACATCATAAATAAACTACCAACCTTACGTAGCGGAGACGAACAGACAACTGCTCACTCCGGCCAAGCACATGGAATGTTTATAAATCATATATCCGGTAAATGGCGGCTTTTTACGAACTGCATGTCGGGTAATGAAAAGTATTTCGGAATAAGTTTAACAATTAAGGATAATCTCTTAATAAGGGATCTTAACAAGAAATTATCGGGTAGCTAGCGTGAAAACCTCATAAAAGAAAAGAATCCGAAAATAATTTTTTTCTTTTGAACAAATTAATTATATCTATATTGTATAGAGGGCATTATTACACATAAATGCCTCACACTAGGAGGGACAAAGTCATTACTACCAAAAATTATACTAATCATACCCAAATGCAGTTTTTCAAAGCAAGACATTTAAAAATGAATTATGTTCTGTATCACCGTGATTTCACATACAACTTGCGTCTAATGATCGTCAGCAGAACTGATTCTGAATACATCATAAATAAACTACCAACCTTACGTAGCGGAGACGAACAGACAACTGCTCACTCCGGCCAAGCACATGGAATGTTTATAAATCATATCCGGTAAATGGCGGGCTTTTTACGAACTGCATGTCGGGTAATGAAAAGTATTTCGGAATAAGTTTAACAATTAAGGATAATCTCTTAATAAGGGATCTTAACAAGAAATTATCGGGTAGCTAGCGTGAAAACCTCATAAAAGAAAAGAATCCGAAAATAATTTTTTTCTTTTGAACAAATTAATTATATCTATATTGTATAGAGGGCATTATTACACATAAATGCCTCACACTAGGAGGGACAAAGTCATTACTACCAAAAATTATACTAATCATACCCAAATGCAGTTTTTCAAAGCAAGACATTTAAAAATGAATTATGTTCTGTATCACCGTGATTTCACATACAACTTGCGTCTAATGATCGTCAGCAGAACTGATTCTGAATACATCATAAATAAACTACCAACCTTACGTAGCGGAGACGAACAGACAACTGCTCACTCCGGCCAAGCACATGGAATGTTTATAAATCATATATCCGGTAAATGGCGGGCTTTTTACGAACTGCATGTCGGGTAATGAAAAGTATTTCGGAATAAGTTTAACAATTAAGGATAATCTCTTAATAAGGGATCTTAACAAGAAATTATCGGGTAGCTAGCGTGAAAACCTCATAAAAGAAAAGAATCCGAAAATAATTTTTTTTCTTTTGAACAAATTAATTATATCTATATTGTATAGAGGGCATTATTACACATAAATGCCTCACACTAGGAGGGACAAAGTCATTACTACCAAAAATTATACTAATCATACCCAAATGCAGTTTTTCAAAGCAAGACATTTAAAAACATTTGAAAAACTGCATTTGGGTATGATTAGTATAATTTTTGGTAGTAATGACTTTGTCCCTCCTAGTGTGAGGCATTTATGTGTAATAATGCCCTCTATACAATATAGATATAATTAATTTGTTCAAAAGAAAAAAATTATTTTCGGATTCTTTTCTTTTATGAGGTTTTCACGCTAGCTACCCGATAATTCTTGTTAAGATCCCTTATTAAGAGATTATCCTTAATTGTTAAACTTATTCCGAAATACTTTTCATTACCCGACATGCAGTTCGTAAAAAGCCCGCCATTTACCGGATATATGATTTATAAACATTCCATGTGCTTGGCCGGAGTGAGCAGTTGTCTGTTCGTCTCCGCTACGTAAGGTTGGTAGTTTATTTATGATGTATTCAGAATCAGTTCTGCTGACGATCATTAGACGCAAGTTGTATGTGAAATCACGGTGATACAGAACATAATTCATTTTTAAATGTCTTGCTTTGAAAAACTGCATTTGGGTATGATTAGTATAATTTTTGGTTAGTAATGACTTTGTCCCTCCTAGTGTGAGGCATTTATGTGTAATAATGCCCTCTATACAATATAGATATAATTAATTTGTTCAAAAGAAAAAAATTATTTTCGGATTCTTTTCTTTTATGAGGTTTTCACGCTAGCTACCCGATAATTTCTTGTTAAGATCCCTTATTAAGAGATTATCCTTAATTGTTAAACTTATTCCGAAATACTTTTCATTACCCGACATGCAGTTCGTAAAAAGCCCGCCATTTACCGGATATATGATTTATAAACATTCCATGTGCTTGGCCGGAGTGAGCAGTTGTCTGTTCGTCTCCGCTACGTAAGGTTGGTAGTTTATTTATGATGTATTCAGAATCAGTTCTGCTGACGATCATTAGACGCAAGTTGTATGTGAAATCACGGTGATACAGAACATAATTCATTTTTAAATGTCTTGCTTTGAAAAACTGCATTTGGGTATGATTAGTATAATTTTTGGTAGTAATGACTTTGTCCCTCCTAGTGTGAGGCATTTATGTGTAATAATGCCCTCTATACAATATAGATATAATTAATTTGTTCAAAAGAAAAAAATTATTTTCGGATTCTTTTCTTTTATGAGGTTTTCACGCTAGCTACCCGATAATTTCTTGTTAAGATCCCTTATTAAGAGATTATCCTTAATTGTTAAACTTATTCCGAAATACTTTTCATTACCCGACATGCAGTTCGTAAAAAGCCCGCCATTTACCGGATATATGATTTATAAACATTCCATGTGCTTGGCCGGAGTGAGCAGTTGTCTGTTCGTCTCCGCTACGTAAGGTTGGTAGTTTATTTATGATGTATCAGAATCAGTTCTGCTGACGATCATTAGACGCAAGTTGTATGTGAAATCACGGTGATACAGAACATAATTCATTTTTAAATGTCTTGCTTTGAAAAACTGCATTTGGGTATGATTAGTATAATTTTTGGTAGTAATGACTTTGTCCCTCCTAGTGTGAGGCATTTATGTGTAATAATGCCCTCTATACAATATATATATTATATATATATATATATATATATATATATTATATATATATATATATATATATATACATATAATATATATATGTATGTATTTGTATGTAGGTGATATGTATGTGTGTATATATATATTTATTGGTGTATATGTATAGACTAGCCTCAATGTGCTAGTTATCCGACCCTATTACGAACGACGACGAAGACGATATCGACGATAATGATGATAATGACGATGATGAGGAGGAAGAGGAGGGGAACATAAAGATGACAACGACGATGACGATGATGATGGTGATGCTGACGATGATGATGTTGATGCTGATGATGTTGATGTTGATGCTGTTGCTATTGCTGTTGAGCGAACGGTCTTCGTCGCAGAGCTCGCAAGGTGGGAGAAGTCCGAAACGTGGTCCTTTGCTATTCATAAGACCCGCAGAAGAGAAAGCAGGTCAACCTCCGACACCGAGAGCATCGACGGACGGATGAAAGCGCATCCAGGCTCAGCGGTTGCGTAAGGAGTCGGGGACAAGAAACAGGAAGAAAGAATGAGAGAAAGTTGGAGCGAAAGAGTACAACAGGGGTCGTCACCACCCCCTGCCGGAGCCTCGTGGAGCTTTAGGTGTTTTCGATCAATAAACACATACAACGCCCAGTCTGGGAATCGAAACCGCGATCCTCCGACCGCGAGTCTGCTGCCCAAACCACTTGGCCATTGCGCCTCCTGATGTTGATGATGATGTTGATGGTAAAATTTCCCTAATGACGAGAAGCGCTGCTACAACAAATCAATGATGTTGTTGTTTAGCAATCCCCCACCGGATCCGATATGAACGATCAGATGTATGATTAATGACACGCCAGTCGTGACCATCCCATCTGCTTTTACATATGCCTAGCACTAACGTATTCGTCGTGTCCTCCCAATTTTAAGACCAGTATAAATGTGATTTTGGAGAGATCTGACTAGTAATTCTAGCAAGACGAAGACGTAGCTCTGCGTTAAGTTTGCTTCCCAAGCACAAGGTTCCAGGTTCAGTCCCACTGTGTGGCACCTTGGGCAAGTGTCTTCTACAAAAGCCTCACGCTGACAAAAGCCTTGTGAGTGAATTTGGTTGACGGAAACTGAAAGAAACCCGTTGTATGTATATATACAACTATGATGTTGTAGGTAAAACATGTTCTTTGTCTATCAACCTAACTTCGTGGAGATCTTAGGTAAAATTATACTAATGTGTCCTTCTGTTCTAATTTAATTAAATTCTATGTCTTTGTGCAGCTGAAGATTGCTCTACATTTTAAATTGATGTAATGAAATGATTGTATTGTCTAATTAAATGGAGTTGCATGAAACGTTCGTACTGCATTACCTCTGGATATCCTTGTTGCATATTTTGATTTTATACATACATACATACATTCGCCATGTTGATTCGTTAGTTACTGCACGCATTTTTTTTCTCTCCTTCTTTCTGTGTTTTTTTTCTCTCTGTGTATCTTTCTGTTGAAGAGCGTAGGCTCGAAACGTTAAAGACTTGTTTTATTTATATTTCCTGAGCGCCATACTAATACAATTGTTTGTTTTCCACCTGCCTTCGTCTTTTGTCTATTTTCATAAAGCTTCCCGTTATACATATATATATTTATATGATATCACGTGACCGACCAGACCATCAGATGTTGTTACACATCGCTAGTCACAATCCGTTCGCATTGTTTTAACCTTTGAATGAGGCCACCCCGCTGGCTAAGCGAGCAGGCCAACAGAAGAAAGAGTGAGTGAAAGTTGTGGCGAATGAGTATAGCAGGGATCACCACCCCTGCCGGAGTCTCGTGGAGCTTTTAGGTGTTTACGCTCAATAAACACTCACAACGCCCGGTCTGGGAATCGAAACCGCGATCCTACGACCGCAAGTCCGCAGCCCTAAACACTGGGCCATTGCGCCTCCACGATATATATAATATATATAATATATTATATATATATATATATATATATATATATATATATATATATATATATATATATATATATATATATAATATATTATATATATGTATATATATATATATATATGTATGTATGTGTCTGTGAGTGTGTGGGTCTTTGTGTTTTGTCTTTATCCTCCATCACCGCTTGACAACTGGTGTTGGTGTGTTTACGTCCTCGTAACTTAGCGATACGGCGAAAGTGACCGATAGAATAAGTGCCAGGCTTTATTAAAAAATACAAAAGTACTGCAGTTGATTCATTCGATTAACAATTCTTCAAGGCGGTGCCCCAGCATGGCCGTAGTCTAATGACTGAAACATGTGAAAGAATAATAGATAAGTCGAAAGTCCCCCCCCCACTCCGACCCTCGAAGGTTTCCCTGCGGTGAGGGCTGGAGGCCGTCACAGCAGCACTACAGCCAGTATTGATACCATAAAAGACCATTAACAGTTTCCTCTATCGTTTCCTACTCATCATTTTCACCACCACCACCACCACCACAATAACCACAACCACAACCATCGCCACCACCACCACCACCACCACCACCACCACCACCACCACCACCAGCAAAACCAGCAGCGCCACCAGCGCCACCTGCGTTCTCTTTCCTGTTCTAGTTGTGTTATCATCATCATCATCATCAACTTAATCATCAGCGTCATGCTCAATATAATTATCGCTATTATCAAAATTTCCACCACCAACACCACCACCACCACCACCACCATCATCATCTTCATCTTCATCATCGTCATCATCATCATCATCGTCGTCGTCATCATCATCATCATCGTCATCGTCATCATCGTCATCATCATCATCATCATCGTCATCATCATTATCATCGTCGTCATCGCCTTCTTCTTCTTCTTCTCCTCCCCCTCCTCCCCCTCTTTTATGTCTTCTCGGGTTATTAATATTAAAGCGCCTCCATCTAATTCCCGATTTCGTACCCTCTTCATGAATCCCAGCGCACTTCCTACCTATCTATCATTTCTGTCTGCCTGTCTGCCTGTCTCTCTCTCTCTCTCTCTCTCACACACACACACACTCTCCGTTTATAAATCACTCTGTGTCTCTCTTTTCAAATCTCCCTCTCTCTTTCAAACCTTCACCTAAACCACCACCACCACCCTCATGTCCCTTGCCTAATTTCTTAAAACCCTATTTTAACACCATTACCGGAAATCTTATAAGTTCATATTAGAAATATTGATACGTGGGTGTGTATGTGCGTGTATATAATTATACGCACATATGTATGTATGTATGTATGTATGTATGTATGTATGTATGTATGTATGTATGTATGTATGTATGTATGTATGCACGCATGTATGCGTATATTAATGCATGTGCATGAGCTGAGCATTTTGAGAGACATTTAATATTTGTACTACGTAATAAATGCATACATAATGAGTTTATACGTGAACGCATATATAAAACTGTACACGCACACATACACATATTCACATATACACACATACACACATACATGTCTATATATGTATATGCATATATTTATACACACACACATATATATATATATACATTATACATATGTATATATATGTATATATATATATATGTCTATCTATCTATCTATCTATCTATCTATCTATCTATCTATCTATCTATCTATCTATCTATATATATATGTATATATATATATATATAATATTAATTAAGGGTAGAAATTGATATTTATCAATTAAGACCAGTGGTCTAGCATATTAAAAAAGAATCCGAAGATTAAAATATTTATATATACCAATTAAGGACTGAACACGAAAAGTGGACAGTCAACATGCTAGATATAGACGTCAAATCGCCATTCACCACAAAAGATTATGTTCTCAGATCAAACTCAACACAAAACCATAGCAATAAACAAGTGAAAAATATACGAAATAAAATAATTACCCATGTACTAAATTAGTTTCAGCTGTTATTTTCCGCAAGAAAACTGCAGCCATCATCAGCATGGTCCGTTATAAATGTAATTTGCTGGACTAGATGCAAACACGATACCGAAATATCGCGTGCATGGAGTTCAGCCTATTACATTATATATATATATATTACATATATATATATATGTATATATATATACATATATATATGTATGTGTGTGTATATATATGTATATATATTATATATATATATATATCTATACAATATGTTACATTACTCGGTAGTCAAGATAAAACTCTGAGTTTCAGATGCCGAAGTGGAAATCCACAACACCATCTCTTCGGTTATCTGGCTATTTGAAAACGTTATGAAAAAATACCGTTAAAAATGAAGGGAAATTACTCTGTTATAACTCTGCTTTGCCTGCGTACTTATACATCGCTCGCATTTTTCGTCATAAAAATTATATAAAAATACATAAAAATATATAAAAATATATAAAAATATATAAAATCTTCTTGGGACATAACACAGAAAGCATGTTCTATCCGTTTTCTTTAGGGGACCAAAAACGTAACAGAAATTTAGTCACATGTGGGCATGATCCGAAAAGCTCTGTCCTTGTATTTAGACATGTGGTAGGGTCTAAGCTGCTTTTCCAGATAAGCCATCTCTCCATGTCGCATAAACCGCACCTTCCGCTGCCGTTAGTATAGGGCTTACATCTGGCCAAAATCTTCCATTGTATGTTATAATCGACACCTTATCTCTTAAAGACCAAATATGATTGGATAATTGTGTCGCTTTTCTTTTGTTCCAGTGCCTAAAGCTCAAAGTGTGGTTATTGAACCTGGCCTTGAAATTACCCTCTGTCAGGCCCACGTATTTCTTCGTCGAAACGGTGTCTTTAGTGGTTATAGAGTTTACGGTAGCTTCATATATGATGGTCTTGGACATGCAAGCTCCATTTAGCGGGCACAATTCTTTATTCCTGCATGAACAGCTGTTTTCTTCTTGTGTTTTTTGTATGTTATGATTGATTATGTTTTTAAAATTGGTAGTTGAACTAAAACTAATTTTTAAATTGTGTCTATTAAAGAGTTTCCTATAAGCATGGTTAACTGGAAAATGTCTATCTATCAGTGCTAGGAAATATTTACCTATATTGAAGGCCACCTCGGGTGAGTAAGGGGGCGTAAACCAGATGACCTTCCTATTTCTATTATTCCTTTTCCTTATTGTTGGGCTGGTGATAGGTGTATATTTTATTTTTTCGCTAAAACCACTATCTTTTAAAGCTTTATTATAAACTGGGGCAACGCTATTGAAGATGTCCTCATTAGATGAGAGGCTAGAAATCCTCTTACTAATATTTTTAACTAATTTTTGAATACTATAGGGGGATGGCATGAACCTACATTAATATAACTTAGTCTATCATTGGGCTTCCTATAAGGCTTATAAATATTATTATTAAGATCTAAGGAAACGTCTAAGAAATTGACAACCGTCAGGTTAGTGTCTATAGTTATACTAAGTCCGAAGTGTTCATTAACTGGATAATATCCTTCCTAAAACGATCTTGTGCTGGTCCATTTGTATTAGCTGTTAAGGCGAGGCATCATCTTTGTAGATGGCGAAATGTACGTTAGGGAATGTCTTACCGAAGGTATCTAGGAGAAAGAGTCCAATTAGATCACAGATGCCTGCCCCATCATATGAACCCATGCTCACATCGAAAGCGCCCTCCGTGTCGGTGTTTTTTACCCACTTTGCATTCTCACTGAAAAGTAATGTCTTTCTAGCATGGAAGATTATATCCTTATCATTGGTACTAATTTCTATGAAGTCACTAGCGAAGATTAGGGCTTTATCTAGCAGTTCTTTAGAGATAGAGGCATAAAAATCAACAATATCGAATTGTGTAAACCTCGCCTTTTTCTTATTCTTAATAGCTTTAAACCAGTCTACGACTTCTATACTATTGGACCATTGCACTAGCCTAGTATCGGTCTTAATTTTCGTATTTATTTTATCTAAAATTTCTTTGCTAATAATCCCTAGTTCTGACTTGGCTGGGTTGATAAGCCTACATTTAGGGTTGGAAAGGAAGTTTTCTTTGTGGTCTTTAATAGTAATAAAGGCCTCTTTTTGGGGGAGGGTTTCTATTTTTTATCTAATTTAAGTTTAGCGGCGATGACGCTAGCTTCTTTATTAATTTCGTTATATGTCTGTGCCCTAGCCTTAGTATAATTATTAATGATGCTGTTGTGTAAGAGTTGTGTGTATTTGCTGTTATCTACCAGGTATAAGTTCTTGGTTTTATCCGAAAAAAGTGCTTTTTTCTTGGAGCTTTTTATATGATCAATATCTTTTTTCAATTTATGTTGGAAATTGTTAAAAGACTTACGAAACTTTATTTTGCTCATGATCTTCAGCAGGTCCGCTTCGAAATCTTCCAAGCCTTTAATCCTAGGAGGGAATTTTTTGGATTTTATCCGATAGCAAATGTTTTCCTTGGTGTTCGCTTCTGTATCAAAAAAGAAAGCCTTCCATCTCATACGCTTAATTACATCAGTAATTTTTTGCAGAAGTTTCTTAGAGTAAAAATCCTTTGATGGGATCGGTATATTTTTCATAGAATAATCTATGTGATATGCGTCCATATTAGATTCTTTTGTTTGTGAGAGTCCTCAACCGATGTTAGGCGATAATCCCAAAAAGGTCGTATTAGCTCTTAGTTGAGAATAACGTCGTCCGGGAGGTGATTTATTGATAAAACGGTAAGATAACAAAAGAAAGAAAGAGACCTCAATATTATGTAAATAGAGGAAAATTATCTATACATATGTTACATTACTCGGTAGTCAAGATAAAACTCTGAGTTTCAGATGCCGAAGTGGAAATCCACAACACCATCTCTTCGGTTATCTGGCTATTTGAAAACGTTATGAAAAAATACCGTTAAAAATGAAGGGAAATTACTCTGTTATAACTCTGCTTTGCCTGCGTACTTATACATCGCTCGCATTTTTCGTCATAAAAATTATATAAAAATACATAAAAATATATAAAAATATATAAAAATATATAAAATCTTCTTGGGACATAACACAGAAAGCATGTTCTATCCGTTTTCTTTAGGGGACCAAAAACGTAACAGAAATTTAGTCACATGTGGGCATGATCCGAAAAGCTCTGTCCTTGTATTTAGACATGTGGTAGGGTCTAAGCTGCTTTTCCAGATAAGCCATCTCTCCATGTCGCATAAACCGCACCTTCCGCTGCCGTTAGTATAGGGCTTACATCTGGCCAAAATCTTCCATTGTATGTTATAATCGACACCTTTATCTCTTAAAGACCAAATATGATTGGATAATTGTGTCGCTTTTCTTTTGTTCCAGTGCCTAAAGCTCAAAGTGTGGTTATTGAACCTGGCCTTGAAATTAAATTACCCTCTGTCAGGCCCACGTATATATATATATATATATATATATATATATATATATATATAATATATATATATATATATATATATTATATGCATACACGGGTATAAATTCAGAATAGAATGTGTGTGTATAAAACACTTTTCCACTTTTGGAATGGTGGATCTCGAACCAGATAAAATGATAAGTAATAACGTGCAAATATTGGTTTAAAGAACTCTTTGGATAGAAAAGGTTCCTAGAACGCTATCCGTGGGAGAGGAACCTACTTTATGACGTAAGCAATGCACACACACACACACACATACACACTCACACACATATATATATATCCTTTTTCTCGTTTGGTTCATTGGACTGCGTGCATGCTTGGACAAGTTTTACCGAACGGTTGATGTTACAGCGATGCAATGTGCTGTCGTTCGTTCCTTCTCGAGCCATTCCAGGCTCGTAAGGGCCGGGTTCCCAGTTTCCTTGGCGTATAGGTTCCCCACCTGGACGCGACGCCGGTCCGTCGCAGGTGAGCTGCCAGATAGAGGAGGAAAGAATGAGAGAAAGTTGTAGCGAAAGAGTCAGCAGTGGTTCGCCATTACTTTTTGCCGTGGCCGCGTGGAGCTTAGGTGTTTCGCTCATAAACACACACATTGCCCGGTCTGAGATTCTAACCCGTGATCCCTCGACCGATAGTCGACGGCTCTAACCACTAGGTCACGTGCTTCCACGATGCACTGTGTACCAGTTGTTAAACGGCGAGAAACAAAGGCAGGCGTATTGGCATTCATACTTTCACGTTCAGTTAAATACACCCAAAGTCCGTCAATCAAATACACTCGTAAGTTATTGGTATGTTTTCTCTCTTTTACTCTTTTACTCGTTTCAGTTATTTGACTGTGGCTATGCTGGAGCACTGCCTTTAGTCGAGCAAATCGACCCCAGGACTTATTCTTTGTAAGTACTTATTCTATCGGACTCTTTTGCCGAACCGCTAAGTTACAGGGACGTAAACAGACCAGCATCGGTTGTCAAGTGATGGGGGGGGGGTGCCAAATATATAGAGAGAAACATATACACACACATACATATATATAAATATGTACATATATACGACGGGCTTCTTTCAGTTTCCGTCTACCAAATCCACTCACAAGGCTTTGCTCGGCCCGAGGCTATAGTAGAAGACACTTGCCCAAGGTGCCACGCAGTGGGACTGAACCCGGAACCATGTGGTTGGTTGGCAAACTACTTACCACACAGCCACTCCTACGCCTATTACGCTTGGTACATTTGCGCAACGAGATTGAACCTGAAACCACGTGATTGTGTAACAAACGTCATAGCAACACTGGCAACCGACGTAAAACTAGAAAGTAAGAGAGGTGAATGTATATGAATTTAACCACGTGACACCTTTAGGATTATGGCCGATTCGCAATCTTCTTCATGTAGTATTAATATAAAATGCAAGAAATTATGCGTGCGTTAACATTAAAATGTACACTCAGCGTTACAAAATATAATTGTATATTCACAGATTAATGCAAATGGAGCTCATCAGATCACCGGAATATTACGGTTAAATCAAACAGTTCAACTCGTATATATCGTGCAAAGACGTGCTTACACAACGCTTGGTCAATCTTTTCTATTATAGGCACAAGGCCTGAAATTTTGGGGGAGGAGGATAGCCAACTACATCGACCCCAGTGATTCACTGGTACTTAATTTATCGACCCCCGAAAGGGTGAAAGGCAAAATCGACATCGGTGTTCTGCCTGGTGTGCTAACAATTCTTATTTCTTTACTGCCCACAAGGAGCTATACATAGAGGGGACAAACAAGGGCAGATAAACGGATTAAGTCGGTTACATCGACCCCAGTGCGTAACTGGTACTTTATTTATCGACCCCGAAAGGAAGAGAGGCAAAGTCGACCTCGGCGGAATTTGAACTCAGAATGTAAAGACAGACGAAATACCTATTTCTTTACTACCCACAAGGGGCTAAACACAGAGGGGACAAACAAGGACAGACAAATAGATTAAGTCAATTATATCGATCCCAGTGTGAAACTGGTACTTATTTAATCGACCCCGAAAGGAAGAGAGGCAAAGTCGACCTCGGCAGAATTTGAACTCAGAACGTAGCGATAGACGAAATACCTATTTCTTTATTACCCACAAGGAGCTAAACACAGACGACTAACAAGGACAGACAAACGGATTAAGTCGATTACATCGACCCCAGTGCGAAACTGGTACTTATTTAATCGACCCCGAAAGGAAGCAAGGCAAAGTCGACCTCGGCGGAATTTGAACTCAGAACGTAGCGGCAGACGTAATACCTATTTCTTTACTACCCACAAGGGGCTAAACACAGAGGGGACAAACAAGGACAGACAAACGGATTAAATCTATTACATCGAACCCAGTGCGTAACTCGTACTTATTTAATTGACCCCGAAAGGAAGCAAGGCAAAGTCGCCCTCGGCAGAATTTGAACTCAGAACGTAGCGACAGACGAAATACTGCTAAGCATTTCGCCCGGCGTGCTAATGTTTCTGCCAGTTCACCACCTTAAGAATTAGTTATTAAATAAACAATGACGCACATTGATTGTGTTTGGACGTGATAAGCCCTGTCGTTGCAGAAATAGTCATAGTAGGAATTTCTCCACTTAGATTTGTGTATAAACAGTAAACATCGTGGAGAGATGAATCTTTATCCCAGCAGCTGACAGCGAGAGCACCAGATACACTTGCCCACCTTGTAAACAGACTAAAAAGATACCCTCATATATACACACACTTAGAACAACACAGACACATACATACATACATACATACACACACACACTCACACAAATCGATGGATCGGAATAGGTAAAATGTTTGCTACATATGTTTCTTAAGTAGCTGGAGCTAGTGATGGAATCGTTATGTAACGAGCTATCCCCAACGTAGCTAATCAACAGACTGGCCGATTCTAAACCACGCCCATTCTTGCATATTATGGGTCTCGCTCTTTTGCTTCATCGCTCATTGGTTCTCTAAACTACATGTTCTTGATATTTTTGTTTTTAGAATTATTTTTTATCGTTTTCTATTCATTTGAATTCACCATTGTGTTGTGGCTGACTCAGAAATTCCGGGTGACAATGTAGCCTTCATTTCGTTATAGTATTCTCAGCTTGATGATTAACTACGTTGAGTATAGCTCATTGCATAATACTTGCATCACGACCTTCAGCTAATTGAGATATACATGTAGAATGCATTTTACCCGTTTCACTTCCCTCAACTTGGACTTTCATTCGCATTTTTAGCAGCTTTTGTGTCTAACTGTGAACTATATAGAAACTATCAGACTCGAAATTCCTTGCAAGTTCTATCTGGGAAAAAGTATGTAACTTTCGATGCCAATAAATTGTTATTATATCTAACCGTATACTGGTCACTTTTCATTCTCTATCCCTGCTACTCAATACTTGAAATCTACATATATGGATCGTATCTATATATGTATGAAATCTACATATATGGATCGTATCTATATATGTATACGTAGCCAAAGGATTTTATATTTAGATATATTTGGGGTACTTATGTGTACGCATGACTTTTGCTTCGGCTTTTTTTTCCATGGGCGCATGTAAGTATTTCATTTATTTCTATTCGTATTTTCTACTGAAAAGGAAAAAAATCTATGAGATTAATTCCGAAATTGATTCAATATAGAAATAACGAACTTTAAAATAAAATTCTATTGGCTAACTTTCCTCGATTTCAGCACAACGTATTTCTGTGGTGGGTATATAATAATATGTGGAAATTGACGATTTAAAAGTTTGTTATCAGCATATTGGCATGGAAATAATTTTCTTTTGCTCTTGTATATATATATATATATATATATATAATATATATATATATATATATATATATATATTATATATATATATATATATATATATATATATATATATATATAGGTATATTCTGTTAAGAGCGTAGTAGAGTACAATACAAAGCTTGTCCACCTTCAGATTTCTCCCTCTGCTATCCAATAGTAGTTTTATCAAACGTACTTCCAGACTTGCGTTTGGGCTTCTGTAGTGTGTGAATAGGTGACTGAATAAGTTGGAGTAAATAAGAAAAAGTACGGTTAAAAATTTATTTGTAATCACTACAATTGTTTCTATGCAATGTAGTTTCTTAGGCTTGCAGGTATTTGGTTATGTAACTGTTTCCCTTCATTATGAGAACTAGCTGTATTTTCTCAGGTGATATATAAATATTGTCTCTGTAAATTCAAATGCCCGGCTTCAAAAGCATCCTGTCTGTCTGTCGTGGCCTGGAGTATATGTGCATACATATGTATGTATGTATGTATGTATGTATGTATGTAAGTATGTATGTATGTATGTATGTATGTATGTATGTATGTATATGTATGTATGTATGCATGCATGTATGTATGTATGTATGTGTGTGTATGTATGTGTGTGTTTGTGTATATGTGTGTATCTATATATACTTTAAATGTCTTGCTTTGAAGAACTGCATTAGGTATGATTAGTGTAATTTTGGTAGTAATGACTTTGTCCCACGTAGTGTGAGGCATTTATGTGTAATAATGCCCTCTATACAATATATATATATATATATATATATATATATATATATATATAATATATATATATATAAGGGTGAGATAAAATGGTAAACTTTGTCAGAAAGACAGAGAACCGTTATAATTAGGTTTATTTATTCTACATAACGCCAACTTCCAATAAAGAACTTTTTCGAACAACCTCCACTAATATCCCTTTAAATTTAACATTCCAAACTTTGGTCATTATTTCAGTTGAATTATTAACCCCTTAGTACATTATATAATTAATTTGATTATATAAACCGGAGTGTACCAAAAAAATCACAGTCCTTTTTCTACATGTAAAAATTTATTGGACTGCAGGTTTGGTCAGAGTACACTATGCTGTTAACGTTAAATAGACTGAAACATGTACAGAGTTATCTGCTGACTGTAAATATAAATCAGACAGTCTTTTCTTTTCGTGTTTAAATTAACTTTGAAGCATGAGTTCTCATTTTTTGAAGTTATCGCTTTGAATTAATTAACAATTATTTGCGAACGTCAATCAGTACATAACTCTTTCAATTAATTATCTAAATCCATGTCATTAACCCATTTGAGTTATTTCCCTTGGCTCAATTTAGTGTTACTTTCTGGAAATAAATATCTTTTTAACCATCTTTCCACTTCCTCTATTAAACGTGTATCCTCTTAAGTTCTTTGTTTTCTTCACCCTCGTTTTCTTTTGATCTACTCTCTCTCCTTCTCTCTTTCTTTGCCTCTCTCTCTTTCTTTCCCCCTCTCTTACTTTCCCTCTCCTCCTCTCCCTTTCTCTCTCTTACACTTACAAAGACACCCAAACCCACTCGCGCACAAACACCCATACACGCTCACAAATCTGTTCGTGGCTTTGGAGAAAGAGTAATTTGAGTACAGAAAGGATTAGGGAGAGACCTATATAGGGGCATTATAAAAAAAAATAGAGAAAACTTGCAAAAGTTCCGAAAAAATAGAGAGGGGAGGACAGAGAATGAGGAGGAGAGAGAGTGAGGAGGACAGAGAGAGAGAGAGAGAGAGAGAGAGACGGGAGAGAGGGAGAGATAGTGTGAGAGAGATACATAGGGGAGAGATACATACCCATATACATGCACATACATACACACATGTACACATATGCTAATACATAAACACACACGCACACACACACACATGTATATTTACACACACATACACATGCACTGGACACATACACACACACATACACACACACATATATATTATATAAGTATGTGTGTGTGTGTGTTAATATATATATAAATATATATACATACATATACATATATATATACCTGTATGTATGTATGTATGTATGTATGTATGTATGTATGTATGTATGTATGTATGTACGTATGTATATTTATATATATATATATTAACAAACACACACACATACACACAAACAACACACACACACACACATATATATATATATATATATATATATATAATATATCGAGAAAGAGAGCAAGATGGAGAAAGAGAGAGAGAGAGAGAGAGAGAGAGAAACAAGGAGAGATAAAAAGTGATCCTAAAACTCTTACGGAGTTGGAATACCATCCATTCGTGTGGTGCTCTATATCCAGTGGATGAGAATCTGTCTGTTCGTCCCCATGTGCGCTCCTGTGTGTGTTTGTGGTTTCGCATGCGTGTGTTTGTGATGTGTGTGTGTGTGTACGTGTGAGGTGGAGAAATAGTGAGGAAGGAGTGGAGGTGAGAGGTGAGGAATAAAGTGTGGGATAAAAGGAGATTAGCATTAGCGGGCGACAGTTTTTCAGACCCCAGAAACAAGGGCTTTTTTGGCAGGGCGCGAAACCTTAGAAGTAACGTAAGTAGCATGATGCGTCGGCGTGACACGTCACCATTAGGCGTCACCGCTGCAACAGCAAGAATAACAACAGCAAGAACGACAACAACAACGACAACACGAAGCAAAAAAAAATAGAATAGAAAAAACGATAAGAGGGATATATAATAAATAAATAAATAAACATTAAAAAAATATATAAATGAAATATGTAAAAAACAAAACAAAATGAAATCGTCGGAAACTGAGAAGGTCACGTGACACACATCAATTGACAGACAGTGACAGTGTGAGGAGAGATAAAAAGATAGATAGAGAGGGAGACAGAAAGGGGGGAGAGGTATAGAAAAAGTCAGAGAGGAAGGAACGAAAAAATAATCGCCTACAACAAAAATAGCAAGAAAAAATACAATAACAACTACAATATCATCAACATCAACAACAAAAATGGCGACGACACAAAAAAACGCTGAGTCGCTTCAAAATCCGGTATGATTATTGCTATGAGATATCTCGGTAAAAGACTATGATGATAATGAAGCAGGGGGTGGGTGGCGGTGTGGAGGTGATAGTAGTAGTGGTAGTAGTAGTGGTGGTGGTGGTGGTGGTGGTTGGCAGTGGTGGTCGCACTGATGGTGGTAATGATGGCTACTATAATGATGATGATGATGATGAGGAGGAGGAAGCGGGTGGTGACGACAACGACGACGACGACGGAATTAATAGTGCAGGTGGTGGGATGCTGCTGCTAATGATGATGATGATGACAATCTGATTGACGACGACGACAACGACGATGATGATCATTGGTGATACATGATTCGGTTAGCAAGAATCTTCAACCAATCAAACTAGAGAAGAGTGCATGAGAACCTAAAGTAAGTCTATCTATCTATCTATCTATCTATCTATCTATCTATCTATCTATCTATCTATCTATCTATCTATCTATCTATCTATCTCTACTATATATATGTATGTATGAGTGTATGTGTATGTATCTATCTCTATCTATATATATGTATATATACATACATACATACATACATATATATATATATATATATATATATATATATATATATATATATATATATAATATATATATATATATATATATATATAGTTATCCAAACATGAAAGTACAAAGAGAAAACACAACATCGCGAGGTCGTGGAACAAGTATAGTGTTATCAGACGCGCAGGAAAGGAAATAAAGAAGGACGATTTAACGTTTCGAGCGGAGCTCTTCGTCAGAAACAAAGAAAAAGGAGAGATCCAAGATAGGGAATACAGAGGAAAAAAATCGCCAACGATACACACACACACACACACACACACACACATATACATACAATAATCCCTTGCCATATCGCGGTTCACCTATCGCAGTTTATTATTTAAGCTTACGTTGATTCTTCTGTGGTATTTTGCATTTATAATAAAATAAATATATAAATATATAAAGATAATTAAAACGTATACAGTACAGTATTGTTTCTACTTCACGGATTTTCACCTATCGTGGTGGGTTTTGGAACGTAACATCCGCGATATACATCTGTGTGTGTGTGAATATGTATGTGTGTACGTGTATGTGTGTGCGGTTGTGTGTGCATGCATGTGTGTATTTGTGTGTGTGCGTGTGTCCGTGTGTCCGTGTGTCTGTATAATAAAACAAACAATCGAAGGAATGATGAGGTCGGTATCACGTTTATTACTTCATTACGCTCGTTTCAATAACCAGTGGAAGTGTGACAACAATTAACATTTTGATCATATACACGACCATTAAAGGTATATAAAGACTACCTAAGTCTTTATATACCTTTAATGGATTTCTAATAAATATTCTACCGTTTAGATCCCAAATATATTTTGGCTAAGGAAGCATTACGTAAATTTCTTTCGTTATTAAAAAAATCGTACATGATTATTCAATCTCGATTTAAACTGACATAGCGTGGTAACAATATAGTAGCATACTTTATCAGGTGTTTGAAGAGAACATTTATATAATAAATTTACTCGGAAACACTGGTTACTTAAAGGGCACTTATGTCGATCCCTACAGTTACACATCATATTACGCGAAAGGTTATTGTATTGATAATAATATCATCGTTAGGAGGAGCTCTTGAAGGACATTATTTATGTCGGATAGAGATGTGCACACACAAACACACACACGTACACACATACACACATATGCACATACATACATACATTTATATATATATATGTAAATGGATGTATTTATATATGTATAGATGTATATATGCATACACATACACACGCACACAGACACACGTACAAACACACACATATGTATGAATGCATATAGGTGTGTGTTGGCGTGTTCCTGTATTTGTGTTCGTTTTGCAATATCAAAATTAAACAAACTCATGTTGTTGAACGAGGGGAATTTATATATGGATATTTGGCTCGCTTAGAAATGGCAGCTACGGCTCCTGTCTCGTCACAAACTATCGCAATGGAAACAAGAAGAATATACTGAAATACCGTAATTAACACAATTAAGCACCATCTCGCATCAAAAATTTATAAAAGACGGTGGAGTCAAGGCTGGAATCACTTTCATCCTAACTCTACCAGATCTATTCGACAGCAGCGGCAGCAACAACAACAGCAGCAGTATCAGCAAAAATAACAGCAGCAGTAACACGAACAAGAAAGGCAACAACAATTATATGGACAGTAAACGAGAGAACATCAAATACACCAACAACTAAAACACCATCATCATCATCATCATCATTATCATTAACAATAACAATAATATCGAAGACAACAGCAAAAACATCGATAATTAAAACAGCAACACTAATAATAAATGCAACAACAACAGCAAAAACAAAAATTCAGCAACGACAACAACAGCAACAACAACGTAGAGTACTTGAAAAGTGTTTGCCACTTGAATAAGATCTTTGAAAAACCGCCAACCTCTTCAGGTCCACTTCTCCTTTTTTTGTCCTTTAGGGTTTGTCACTTCTAAAACACGCCTCTACCATCATTTAATGCTTCACAAGTGGATGATAAAGGTTTAAAGAACGGAAGATGGCGAAGAAAAGAAGGAGAAGGAAGAAAAAAGTAGAAGTAGAAGTAGAAGATGAAGATGAAGAAGAAGAAGGCCGTATAAAAAGAAAATTCTTTTCCTTATTCACAACGGCACTCACATTTTCTACAATCTCTTCTTCTTCTTCTTCTTCTTCTTCTTCTTCTTCTTCTTCTTCTTCTTCTTCTTCTTCTCTTCTTCTTCTTCTTCTTCTTCTTCTTCTTCTCCATATGCTTTTGCTATCCTTTTCTTCCTTGTTTTAAAATCTGCTAGGAAAATGAAGTAAGTCTCCACACGAAAACGGGGCGTGATATACAGACAGACAGATAAGATATATACACACACACTTATACATGCATACATACATACATACATACATACATACATACATACATACATACATGCATGCATATACACGCACACACACATGTATTATGTATGTACATGGATGTGTGTATATGTGTCCGCATTCGTACGTATGTGTGTGTGTGTGTGTGTATGTGTGTGCGTGCATGTGCGTGAGAGACTTGAGACGTCGTACAGGATGATCGGCCGATAAGAAAACCAAAGAAATGTCACCTCCTTCATCAGCACGACCACGACCACGACCACCACGACCACCACGACCACCATCACAACCAACTCCCAACCACTTTGACACCACAAACTCTCACGCCTTATTACGCTAACGACAATTATTGCCATCCCCCTTCTTCTACTCCACCTCTTCCTCCCCTTCCTCCTCCTCAATTTTATTATCATCATTACTAATCTTAACGATGTATTGGGATCCCAATATGTGATATCTACTTTCCTTTTAGGGGATGCTAGTGTGGGGTTCGGTAGAGTTTCGTCATATATACTTAAACGTACAAGCATACATACATACGTACATACATACATACATACATACACACACATGCATACATACATAATACATACATACATACATACATACATACATACATACATACATACATACATACATACATACAAACATGCACACATACATAAATACATACACACATACATACATGCACACATACATACATACATACATACACACATACATACATGCACACATACATACATACAAGCATACATACATACTGACATAAATATGTACATATATGTATGCATATACAGATATATATATTCATATGTACATTCTTTGCAGTGTGGCAGCTCTGAGGAAGATTTGCATGCGATGATTTTCTTGGTTTCCGTAATACCGTGGTCGATTAAATATGAATCAATTAACGTGAAGAATTAAATCACCAATGTATTAAGCAACCCTTGCTCATCTGAAACGTACGTAAGCGAATCATGAATTATAGAGTTTGAATTACATATGTAGAATTCTCCATTTTTGTTTGTGTATCTGTGTGTATATATCTGTGTGTATGAACATGTTTATGTATACTCAACATGTTTATGTATACTCATGTTTATGTATACTCACACACAGTAACACTGATACAACCGCACTTACTGTAGACGAACTATTCGTATTTGGTGTCGAATATGAAGAATCTGTTCTTGTTATACCAAATGATATGATTTGCTGCAAGTTTGTGTAAATCCTTGTTGTTTGTAATTATACTGACATGCATTAATACGTACTCAAAAATACACACACACACATGTATGCTTAACATGGAATGTTTTCCTCGTGGCTCGAGTTTCTTGCAACCGCGATCTTCAAGCGAGAACAGTTACAGCTAGGACTTTATATATGATAACATGAATGTGAATTGTTTCTTGTGTTTGTCCATTGCTTTGCTTTATCAGCTTGATAATTTTTTGTTTCGTTTTCGGTTAAATCGTGTGGTATAATATAATTTTCCTTATAATTGTTGACGAAGTGCTTATTTCGATTTTTTCTTTTGTTTTATGTTTATCAATAAATCGTCGACGATGTATTATCGGTTAGCATACATCAGCACTGATCAGCGAAGAGCATTTGCTGAAATTATAACCAAGGCGCAGGAGTGGCTGTGTGGTAAGTAGCTTGCGTACCAACCACAAGGTTCCGGGTTCAGTCCCACTGCGTACGAGAGAGTTAACTGCTATTTCTAACTGGTCGAGAGAGTATGGAGACCTTCATTTTCTCTATTGGGGTTGACACACGGCCCACTCAGTGTGTGTACTTTGTACTGTGTCCATATTATATATATATATATATATATATATATATATATATATATATATGTACATTACGTATGATGATAAGTATGTACATACACAAATGTACATATGCATAATTATATATATATATATATATCTATATATATATATATATATATATATATATATAGCTGAAGGATTACAATTAATCAAAGGACATACTAAGTATGTCTACCTGCTGGAAATAACAATCAAAACTCTCATTTAAATCGCCAAAATATACTGATAATAACTACAGAAATCTACCGTCCGGAGGCAAACGGACTGAGACAATCTCTCAGCATACATTCAGGTTTTTGGACGTGAATTATTTTTCTCATGAATAATTTGCTCCGTGTTGAAATATATATATATATTTATTACACACATGTGAGTGAGAACACTTTGAGATATTTTTGGTATCTAACATATGTCAGATACTGCGAGCGCTGCTTCTGATTGGTCAATCCATGGTGATGACCCGAGGTCACGGTGACGGCACTACTTTTGTCATTCATAAGTTACAACTAAACTTTCACGAGCAGGTAGAATGTAGCCATGTAATTAAACAAACATACTATCTTTTTTTTATACCAGGGACATCGTAATGTGCAAAGCATCAATAGTTACAGCAATATTTCCATGGATCGTCATCGTGCCATCAGTAACATCCTTAGTAGTAACAACGACCAGCCTGTTTCGCTTCTACCTCCGTCACACACAGCAGCAGCGAGTGCAAGTGAACTCCCCTCCACTGTCAACGTTACGTCGAGTCAATCTCGGAACGCTGTCACTTGCTTTGGTTCATTGCACTCCATTTTCTCGGCTCCAATATATGGGGGAACAATCAATGTGAACTTCTTTGGTTCAGATGCAAAGCGACCTCGTCTCACAGATAATGAGGACTGTTAAGTTTTCCTGGACTATTGTGCTCTACTCTGACTGACATTGCTACTCGAAAACATGTTTGAGTATTATTAAAGTTATTGAATATTCAACCTGTGTTATGTATTTCTTGAACGTGAACTTGAATGTTAACAAAATGTTAAATAGTCATCAGTTATCAGTCATTTCACCTGAAAACTTAGCGCTATAAAGTCGGACTATCTTCCTGCGGCATGACATCTTTTACAGTTACACATTGTGACGTCACTGACGTGAAATCAAACTGTATTCATGCGCGCTTCAACATGATGTGAAGAATTTAATTATTAGATTAATAAAATATGGTCGTTTATTCGTGTGTAATAAATAAAATACCAAACTCATTCCCTATGGATACCGTATTTATTACAACTCGTGGCTTGTAAACGTATCTAACTCGCTTTCGCTCGTTAGATACGTTTACAAGCCACTCGTTGTAATAAATACGGTATCCATAGGGAACTCGTTTGGTATTGTCTATATATATATATAGGTAAACAGTAAAAATAATTACAGACATGGACAAGAACATGAAACACCACAGAGACGACACAAGAACCACAGGACGGGACATTCGAAGCCCTCAGTCATCAGTCAAGAACCAGATCATCTTAGCAATTTCGGCTGATTAATCTTGAGATTGCTCCGATATGGCCAGCCCGCCAAGGGAAATCTAAGCCAAGCGCATTAGATCCCCTGGAAGAAAGCTTCGAATGTATACAACGAAAGGACGGAAAACGAACGAAGTACACAACAAAAATACAGAATACGTGACACCAATAAGAATACAAAAACGTAAAAACAATAACGGTAAAAATAAAAATAAAAAAATAAACAAAAACAAAACAGGACGTAGGACAAGGGTCTTTCGACAGGACGAGTTGAGTATGGGGCTGGCTTCTATATATATATATATATATATATAGAAGAGCGTAGGCTCGAAACGTAAAAGACTTTTTTATTCCTGAGCGTTATACTAATACTTCTGTTTGTTTTGTACACCACCTGTCTTCATCTTTTGTTTTTTTCGTAACTCTCCCTATATATATATATATATATATATATATATATATATATATAATGTAGAATAAAATTTTAGAAAAAAATTTCTCAGTGGCCAGCATATTGAAAAATACCTTCAAAAGTTGAATCTATAGACAACTTATAAACAAGGGCAAAAGAAATTGAAATTTATAAGTTGTATATATATATATATATATATATATATATAT
>NW_021835050.1:0-7500 GCF_006345805.1 Octopus sinensis | reverse complement strand
AGGAGAGTGAAGAAGATTTTTGCTACAGGTGTAGCGACCTCACGGTTGAAGGGGGGGTTGTACCAGCTAATGTGTCTTCGTCTATTTTCCTGGGTTGGCGTGGTGCTATACTAGTATAGGTAATCTTATCTTTTGAGAAGCCACTGCGGGCCAGGCCCTCGTTGTAATAGGGGGGGCTGCGGCCTTAAAGATATCTTCCGTGGCGGACAGGCTAGAAATTCTAATTGAGACACTTTTTACTAGTGTATCTAAATATTTTTTGGGGTGGTTGGAATAATATCTATATATTTAAGGGATTCATTCGGTTTGTGGTACGGGTAATAAAGTGAGGTTTTTAAGTCGAGGGTGACATCAAGGAAGTTAGCTTTAGTTAAGTTGGATTCTAAGGTCATCCTAAGGCCTAAGTTTTTAAAGAAGGTGTAAAGATTCTTCCGGAACCCATCCGTGGTCCTGGGTTTATTTTGTGGAGGTGCGACCGAAAAAGGCCGTCATCGCGGTAAAGACCACCGGAGAGGCCTTGTGAATAGGGTTTTTCAGCCTATGGAGGATGAAAAGGCCCACTAGGTCACTTATTTCAGCAGAGTCGTTAGCACCCCATGCTGACGTCGAAGGGGGGGGTCACAGTGGGATCCGTCATAGAATGCGCGTACGCTCGTGTGTTATGCATATGTAGGTACGTAGAGTTATCTATGTGTGTATTTATATGTACAGTGTGTAAGTATGTATATATATGTATATATGTATGTGTATGTGTGTGTGTGTATATATATATGTATGTATATATGTATGTGTATGTGTATGTGTTATATGTATGTATATGTAATATATATATATATATATATATTATATATAGGTGTAAGTTTTATATGTATGTATCCGTCTATATAATAGGTAACTGCACGTACATATACTATATTATTATTATTTTTTGAGTATGCATGTACGAATAACTGCGCGTATATATATTTTACTATTTACTTATTTTTTGGTATGCATGTAAGTATGAATATAAGGAGGCGTGGTGTTGTGTGTGTATGTGTAAGCATAGATATATGTATACTTTTACGCATGTGTGTACTTATGTGTATATATTATGCTGCGCGCGCGGGTGTGTGTGTGTATGGGTACGCATGTACATGTGTATGGCGTGTAGTGTATATATATGTATATGTGTGTGTATGCGTATGTGTGTGTATATGTGTATGTGTGTATGTGTGTGTATATATGTATGTGAATATATATATATATGCATATATTTATATATATATATATATACATGTATGTATTTGTATGTAGGTGTATATGTATGTGTGTGTATTTATATTTATTGGTGTATATATATAGACTAGCCTTCTAGAGTGTAGACATAAATCTGTAGGTACGCGTACGTATGTGTATATATACGTGAATGTATGTAGATGGATGTATGTTATGAATATAACACGCGGGCGTTGCGTGTATGTGTATGAGTGTACGAATGAGTGAGAGAGTACGTGCTAAAGAGTGTGCGTGAGTGAATGAGTGCTTGTTTTCCAGTAGACAGATAAATGGACTGGCTGTCACAGCCAAGATGTTTGTGACCAAGCGGGCCCAAAGATAACAAAAGTAATAAACGAAGATAATAAAATTAAAATTAGGGATTGGGTCTGTATTTGTATGTGTAGATATAATGTGTGTATGTGTAGGTTTGCATAGGTAACATATTATATATATACATGTATGTATATGTATGTATGTGTGTGTATATGTGTGTGTATGTGTCTATAGTGTATATAGGGACATAGTGCTGTGTGTGCATGTGTGTGTGGTGGATATGTGTGTGTATGCGTGTATGTGAGTATGTTGTGTATGTGTATATATATTTTTCTGTGCGTATATGTATGTGAGGTCGTGTGTGGTATATATAATGTGTGTATACGTGTATGCATGGAGTGTGTGTATGTATACATATATGTGTATGTGTAGATATGTATATGTATGTGTATGTGTAAGTGTATATATATGTGTATATATATGGTGTGTATGTATGTGTGTATGTATGTATATATGTTTGTATGTGTGTGTATGTATGTATACATGTGTGCATAGGTATAAGTGAGAATCTCCGTATTTACCTAAAAACTCTATTCCCCATTTTTGTTAATATAGGGTTTTTTTTTTTTATATATAGGTTTTTTATTTTTTTATTTTACTTTTTTATTTTTTTATTTATTTTTTTATTTATTCTTCTATCTAATTTAACACTGACTCCTGACCACTTCCCCCAAGTATGATATTTTCGCTAGGCCTACCCCCAAAAAAGTCCCCCACCAACACACCCGTTAAACCTGCCTAAATGTATAAATGCCAATAAATTCTGTTAACTAGCTTCCTGAGATTTTCTTGAATGAAAAGTTCTAGTCCTTAGAAGCTCACTTCTATATAATAAATATATATATATATATATATATATATATATATATATATATATATATATATATATATATATATATATATATATATATATATATATATATATATATTATATATATATGTATAGACACATACACGCGTAATGATATGCACGCAAGTACATGAAAAGTTAAAACGCAGACAATGCATGTATGAAATGTAAATTCAAATCCAGGAGTGATGGACGTTAAGTATACGTGTTCGATAGAGTTAATTACACTAGCGCTGCGTCTCTTTCATATTTGAATCGACCTCAAGACTGGTAACTTACCTTGTCGCTCCCTCAGCTGAGCGCTGGGGCTCAATGTTATGACACCTCACCCACCTCTACTTAAAATTGCTGACGTTCAGCCAAAAAACACCATGAAATTATTGTTACTGTTGTTATTTTAGAGCTACTTTTAATATTATTGTTATTTATTTTTATTGCTTTTTGTTATTGTTGTATTTACTGTTGCTATTACAGTTGCCACTGTTCTCTTTCACTTGTTTCTGTCATTTGACTGCGGCCATGATGGAGCACCGTTTTAATGGGTTTTAGTTGAAAAATCGCTCCCCCGCAGGGTTTATTTTTTATAAAGTCTGGTACTTATTGTATCGGTCTCTTTTGCCGAACCGTTAAGTTACGGGGACGTAAACACACAAACAGAGGTTGTCAGGCGGTGATGGGGGAACAAACACAGACACACACATACACACACACACACACACAACGAGCTTATTTCAGTTTCCGTCTACCAAATCCACTCAGAAGGCTTTGGTCGGCCCGAGGCTATAGTAGAAGACACTTCCCCAAGGTGCCACGCAGTGGGACTGAACCCAGAACCATGTGGTTGGGAAGATAACAGTAGCTCCAACAGCAACAGCAGTCGAGGCGCAATGGCCCAGTGGTTAGGGCAGCTGACTCACGGTCGTAGGATCGCAGTTTCGATTCCCAGACCGGGCGTTGTGTGTGTTTATTGAGTGAAAACACCTAAAAGCTCCACGAATCTCTGGGGTTGGTGGTCCCTGCTGTACTCCTTCACCACTCTTTCACTCACTCTTTCTTCTGTTGGCCTGCTCGCTTAGCCAGCGGGGTGGCGTCATTCGTAGGCTAAAACAATGCGAACGCATTGTGACTAGCGATGTGTAGCAACATCTGATGGTCTGGTCAGTCACGTGATCATGTGATCACATACAGATATACATACACATACATACGTACATACACACACATGCATACATACATACATATATTCATACATACATACATACATACATACATACATACATACATACATACATACATACACACACACGCATGCATACATACATACATACACACACATGCATACATGCATACATACATACATACATACATACACATACATACAGATATAACAACACATTTTCGCAAACAGACACAGGCATACAAAGATTGACTGAAATACACAGCTTCTCTTGGAATACACAGGCACGCAGACACACATAGACACATACACATAAAGACACACATCTTCACAAGCAGATACAAATACAGGAACACACACACACACACACACACACACACATATATATATGCAGGGCACTGATGCATATACACACACATAGGTATACATACACAAAATATACAAGCAGACACGTACACACATGTACACACGTACAAACAGACGCATACACACAGATATACACATACACACACAGACACGCAAACACATAGACTCACATACATGGATACACTTCTTCGCAAACGAATACAAATACACGAACACATACATACGCAAGTTGCACATACACACACACACACACACACACACACACAAGAAACTCATGTACATACACATGCATACGCACGCATAGACGCACATACATAGTTACACATCTTCACAAACATACACAAAGCACTCAGCGCATACACACACATACACACATGTGCATACATACACAAGACATTCATGTACATATACACACACACATACACAAATACATACGCAAAGCACACATGCACACACATAGACACTAATACACAAGACTCATTCACATACACACAAAACGCTCATGCACATACATACACACATACACAAGACACTCATGCAAATACACACACACATAAAGCGCTCATGCACACATATACACAAGGCGCCCACGCACACACACACATAGACACATACACACACACACACAAACGACTCATGCAAATACATACACATACACACACATGGGCATACAGACACAAGATACTCTTGCAAATAGACACACATACACACACACATGTGTACAGAAAATACTCACGTACACATACACACACATAGACACGCACAGACACACGCAAGGCGTTCATGCCAATACATACACATATACACCATGCACAAGACACTCTTGCAAATACACACACACACATACACACGCGCGCGCGAGGCGCTCATGCAAATATATACACATATACACACACATGGACACACATGCACAAGACACTCTTGCAAATACACTTACACACACATACATACACAAAACACTCACGTACACATACACACACGTAGACACGCAAACACACACGCAAGGCGCTCATGCGAATACACTCACATACATACACATATGCGTACACAAAGCACTGACGTACACATACACACTCATAGGCATACATACACACACTCACACACAAAAGGCGCTCATGCAAATACATACACATACACACACATACACAAGACACTCTTGCAAATACACTCACACACACAGGTACTCATACACACACATAGACACACACACACACACTCACACACGCAAGGCGCTCAAGCAAATACACACTGATTAAGACTTATCAATATGGCGGCTCATTGGCAACTACGTGACTCTTAGTTTCCTCCAATAGAAACTAAATACGGTGGCTCTGATCTGACTGAACACAACAAGCAACAAACAAAGCTAACTAATACATTATCATTAAGACTAGCACCGGCCCCGGGCGTCGCTGCGTGAACTTGCAAAGATCACCAGTATTACGATAACGAAATTGAATGCATGCGTACACTCTAGTGTGTGTGCGTATGAATGTGTGTGTGTGTGTGTGTGTGAGTGAGAAAGAGAAAGTGAAAGTGTGTATATGTGGAGGAGAGGGTCTATGGATGGGTATGTGTCTGAGTGTGTTTGTACATCATATGTATATATGTATGTGCCCGTGTATATGTGTGTGTGTGCGTGTACATATATGAATATATACATACAAACACACACACACACACATATATATATCATATATATATATATTTATATATACTTTTACACGTATGTGTACGTGAATCTATCTATCTATCTATCTATCTATCTATCTATCTATCTATCTATCTATCTATCTATCTATCTATCTATCTATCTATCTATCTATCTATCTATCTATCTGTCTGTCTGTCTATCTATATATCTATTCATATATATATATATATATAATATATACAATATATATATACCTATCTACTCATACAGACATATGAATATACATACATACATACATACATACATACATACATACATACATACATACATACATACATACATACATACATACATACATACATACGTACGTACTGACAAACATAGATGTCTATGCGCGTGCGCTTTACCACTTTTCACTATATTTTTTTATCTTCCGTTTTCAGGATTGAAATTGTAATATTTTTTTGTTTATATTCATTATTTCATTTCATATTTCAAATATCTAAATCAGAATCATGTGACCAATCACGTGATAGTTAGGCGTTTTATTACTCTTTCGTCTTTGCCTTTAATTTCTCTTTTTTCTTCTTCTAATTTTTTTTTCTTTTCCGTTTGCTATTTATTAGGTAAAAGATTTTGACGATGTCTTTTTCTTTGGTGGAAGGCATTTATGTTTAATATCGTTATTCTTCTTACTGATAGGCGAAGGCGAGGGTGTGTTGCAAGAAGTTTTCTTCCTGATTACGTGGTTTCAGGTTCAGTCCCACCGCGAGGCACTTTGGACAAGTCCTTTCAGCCAAAGTCCTGGGAATTTCTTTTTACATATTTCTCTCTCTCCTCTCTCCTCTCTCTCTCCTCTCTCCCTTTATATATATATATATATATATTTTTAATATATATATATATATATATATATATATATATATAGTATATATATATTGTGTGTGTGTGTGTGTGTTATGTATCTTATTCTTATTTTAGTCCTTAGACTGCAGCCATGCTGGGACACCGCGCTGGAGATTATTTTTAGTGGAATAGATCGACCGCAGGACTTAAATTTTTAAAGCCTGATATTCTACCAGTCTCTGTTACGTTGCGGGAACGAAAACACACCAGCACTGCTTGTTAATCGGTGTCGGGGGTGGGGGTGGACAAATAAAAACTCAGACACGCACACACTATCTATCTATCTATCTATCTATCTATCTATCTATCTATCTATCTATCTATCTATCTATCTATCTATCTATCTATCTATCTATACATACATACATACATACATGCACACAGACAACGGGCTTCTTACAGTTTCCGTCTAACAACTCCGCTCATAAGGCTTTGGTCGGCCTGAGATTTACAAAAGAGCCAAAGTGCCATGCAGTGGTACTGAAACCGGTTTCATGTCATTGGGTAGTAGACTTCTTACCACAGAGCCATGTTGTGCCTATATATATATATATATATATATTTGTGTGTGTGTGTGAGTGCGTGTGTGTGTATGTGTGTGGTTTCAGATTTTGGCACAAGGCCAGCAGTTTTAAGGAGAAGGAGTTAGTCATTAACATCGACCCCAGAACTTACCATTGAAAAAATGGACATCAGTACAACCAGAAGGAATGCATCTGACCATTTTTTTCAACACATAAGAAAATCTGTCCTGTTAGACTTTAATGATAACAACAACAACAACAACAACAACAACAACAACAACAACAATAATAATAATAATAATATAATAATAATAATAATAATAATAATAATTAATAATAATAATGGGCTACAGCAAATATTCTGCCCAATACCACAGATTTGCATGTCAGTTATTTGACCTTAACCAGTTGAACATGTCCCTTGGTGGCT
>NW_021835049.1:25000-57578 GCF_006345805.1 Octopus sinensis | reverse complement strand
ATTCATATATAAAAATATATATACATAAATACATACATACACATATATAGACATATATATATATACATACACATATAGATACATAATGCATTAGTATATATATATTATATATAATATATATATATATATATATATACATATTTATGACATATATATATGCACACACATATATATATACACATATATATATATACACATATATATATATACACATATATATATGTATATGTATGTTATGCATGTATATGTGCGCGTGTGTGCATGTGTGTGTTTGTGTGAACGAATGAACATGTAAGTTCTATGATTTAATTTTAAGTGTCAAAGACGATACGGTGCCAACGTAAGTATTTTACCGTATTTAGATACTTACGTTGTTTAGATCCCAATAGAGTTCAATTAATTTCTAAACGCATATCCATGGCCAAAGACATAATTCATTATAGCCTCTGGCGGGACATAATGACTGGCTGTCCATAATTTCCACTCTTCACATTTCGAGTTCGAATCCAGGTCAAATTTCCATACATTATTTTCATAGGCGTCGTTGATTGGACGCTGACTTTTTTGACATAAGACTTTTTGATGTTTCCCTCGTTACCACGCTCTCTCTTTCTTTCTTCTATCTCTCCCTTGCTGTCGTTTATGTGCGTGAGCATATCTCATTTATGTGTATGAAGAGATGGAATGTGTTTATAGCAACTGTGTTCAATTAATATATTATAATATCTTTCTCTCTACCTTTCATCTCTCACTCTCTCTGTCATTATGTATAATATTTCTGTGTACACTTGTGAATGTGAACGTGTGTATGTGCTTAACTCCAGTATCAAAACGTTCTGTCGCCAAAATGAAGGGACGTCGAAGCAGCCGGGCCAAATCGCCTGCGCCTGAACAGCCACACCCAATCGTCTGATGCAGTATTTTAATACTGATAATTGCTTACCACACACTCGCCATACCATAAGCCAACACTCTAAACAGGCTTTATATGATCGCTTTGGTTTATTTACTTATTCATATTTGGAAGTCTGTTATAATTGTCGATTTTCTCGTTGTTTTTATTGTTATTGCGGTTGCAATTGTGACTAAAAAGCAGTTTATCATAACATTACATTTAATTTTTTTTCTAGTTAATATCTAAATAGAAATCTCAGTTGAAGAAAGCTGCACACACTCATCTATTGCTCTTTACTACTTTTTTTTATATCCCCAAACATGGGTATGTAGTTAAGAAACTTCCTTTGCAATCACTTTGTTTCGAGTTCATTCTCATAGCGCATCACCTTGGGCAAATCTCTTCTACAATACCCCGGGCCGGACGCGAAATTTTTTTTCCCACGAGAGTTCCGGACTCAGTTCTGAACTCATTTGCATACAGCCAATCTGAGGTCGATTTACAATACCGTTCTTCGTCATTATTTGGTAGAGTGTGTTTGTTAACTTAACAACAAGGTCAAGTTGAGCTCTGATTGACACTATGAAAATTAGTTCGCTACTGGGGTCCGGAAATCTCAAGCGGAAAATTTTTCGAGGGCTGGCCAATACTTTATGTACGAATTTTGTTGATGGAGGTAAACAAACCATCACCACTTTTAAAGCAGCGTGTCTATGTGGGAGTAGTGGTGGGCAAACGCAACTGAAACACACACATGTAAATATATATATATATATAGGCGCAGGAGTGGCTGTGTGGTAAGTAGCTTGCTAACCAACCACATGGTTCCGGATTCAGTCCCACTGCGTGGAATCTTGGGCAAGTGTTATCTGCTATAGCCCCGGGCCGACCATTGCCTTGTGAGTGGATTTAGTAGACGGAAACTGAAAGAAGCCTGTCGTATATATGTGTATATATATATATGTATGTGTGTGTGTGTGTGTTTGTGCGTCTGTGTTTGTCCTCCTAGCATTGCTTGACAACCGATGCTGGTGTGTTTACGTCCCCGTCACTTAGCGGTTCGGCAAAAGAGACCGATGGAATAAGTACTGGGCTTACAAAGAATAAGTCGATTTGCTCGACTAAAGGCGGTGCTCCAGCATGGCCGCAGTCAAATGACTGAAAAAAGAAAAAAGTAAAAGAGTAAAAGAGTATATATATATATATATATATATATATATATATATATATTATACAACGGCTTCTTTCAGTTTCCAGTTGCCGTCTACCAAATCCACTGACAAGGCTTTGGTCAGCCCGAATGGAAGATAGTTTCCCCAGGTGCCACACAGTAAGACCGAACCCAAAACCTCTTAGTCACACATGCCGGCGTCAATTGATTGTATTGATTAACTGACATTAATTATATTAAGTAATACACTAAATATATTGAACGTACATATTAACTAGTAAACAAATTCAGTTAATTAATTAGCGTAATGATTATTCTGATTATCTAATATTCTAATAATGCTGAATAATGACAAACTAGTTTAGCGAATTAATTAACAACAATTAACTTAGTTATTAATCGTTGTTCTAGGCGAATATAATGAATAGCAGATTAATTAACCTTCTAATTGTATTAACAATATTTGCACTGATTAAGCAGTATATAAATGTAATTAACAAACGTACTAATCATATTAATTGACATTGTAATTATACAGACTAACATATTAATTATATTACTAAAAAGCACTTGTACTGAATAATTTATTTATTAATTATATTCGTGTTAACGCATTAATTATACATATTAACTAATTAAGCTGGTTAATAAACGAATTGATAACATTGGCTTCAAATTTTGGTTACATTTTCGGGGACAGGAATAAGCCGATTACATGGTCCTCAACGGGTACTTAAATTGTCGACCCCGAAAGGATGAAAAGCAAAGTCATCCTCGGTAGGATTCGAACCAAGAACGTACTGACAGACAAAATACCACAAAGTATTTTGCCTGGCGTGCTAGCGGTCCAGTCAGCTCGCTACCTTAAATAACTGGTACATATTTTATCGATCCCCGAAAGGATGAAGTTCAAACTCGACCACGGTGGAATTTGAACTCAGAACGTGTAGACGGGCGAAATGCCGCTAAGCATTTAGCCCGGCGTGCTAACGGCCCAGTCAGTTCGCCCCCTTAAACAAACTGATAATGTTGGTTTCAGATTTTGGCACAAGGCCAGTAATTTTGGAGTAGGGAGTCAGTCGATTGCGCCGACTCCATTAATCAACTGGTACTTATTTTATCGACCCCGAAAGAACGAAAGTCAAACTGGACAAAGGTGGAATTTGAACTCAGAACGTGTAAACGGGCGAAATACCGCTAAGCATTTGGCCCCACGTGCTAAAAACATATTGATAATACTAATTAGCAAACGTACACGTTAAAGTGATTAAACTACTTAATCAATATCCTAATTATATTTTCAAACTAAACAATTTTAGCTACGTTTTAATTTATTATTGGAGAATCTCAATGTCCCGACGTGGACGCTCGACGTAGCAGCTAAATATACTTCAAATCACGTCTTCCAGAAAAGAGAGAGAAAAGGAGAAAGAGAGAGAGGGAGAGAGGGAGAGAGAGAGAGACAGATGACTAAAAGACGAGATGGGCACAGCTGGAATTTCTCTGATCCGGAGTGATCTGTGGGTGGTAGTATTAGTATCAGCAGCAGCAACAGTAGTGGTAGCAACTGTGGTAATGGTGATGGTAGTGGTGGGGGATGTTGATTGATGGCGGTGGTTGTGACGACCATAAATGAAATCTCACGATTAACATTCGGATCGACTGCAATCAAAATGTGGAGCATGCGCAGAAGCTCATCTAGAAGCCATTGAGACCGCCCCTAATACACGGAAGTCAGCCAATCAGAACACACTAACTTCTTACTAATCGCCTCGAATTACATTGGTGTACGACAGCGCGAAAAATAGTTTACTGGAAAATCTGAAAAAGATAGCATGCATTTATACACACACAGGCGTACACATAGACCTGCTATTAATTAATTAAGTAAATAAAATTAAATTAATTAAAACTTTTCAAAATTTCAACCTTCCCTCTTCTACTTTTAACTTTGCCCGATTGTTATTTTTTCTTTCAAAATTTTATTTATTTGTCTGTATTTATATTTGGCGATCTGACAGAGTCGTTCACAGGCGAACAAAATACTATAGAGGTATTTCGTCTCGCTTTTTACGTCTTGAGTTCAAATTCCGCCGAGGTCGACTTTGCTTTTTTATCGTTTTTAGGGGTCGATAAAATAAGTACTTTTTCAGCACCGGAGTTATTGTAACCGATTAGCTCCTTCCCCTAAAATCCAGATCGCTTGCCTATAGAAGAAAGAGTTATGCATTTGCATTTAAAGGAAGCGAACGGGCAAGATCGCTGCATTTCGTTCGGCACTTTACGTTCTGAGTTTAACTTCCACCCATGTCAATTTCCCCATATTATCGTTTCAGCGTCGATGAAATAAATATTAAGTTGAGCGCTGGCGTTGATAGAATCGATTAGGCCGCTCCCGCAAAATGTCTGGCCTTGTGTCTATAATAAAAATAATTATATTATTTTACTTGTTTCAATCATTAGACCACGGCCATGCTGCAGCACCGTCTTAAAGGGTTTTAGTCGAAGAAATCGCCCCAGGACTTATTTTTTGTAAGCCTAGTACTTCATTCTACCGGTCTCTTTTGCCAACCGCAAAGTTAGGAGGACATAAACACACAAACAACGGTTGTCAACTGATGATGGGCAGAGAGAAACACACGCACACACACACACACACACACACACACACACACACATGTATGTATATATATATATATATGGTCCGTTCCTTGCTGTTTTTACGTTTTCGTTTCTCGTTGAGTTCTACGTCTATTTGTGGTGTCCTGTACACACGTATATATATTTATATATGCATGTATAAACATGTACCTACATGTAGATGTAGGTACGTACATATATGTTTGTATGTATGCATATATTTTATTTATTACACTATTGTATGACTGAGCGCCTTCGCGTCGATTCGATTCGATTCGTTTCGTTTCGTTTCGTTTCTTTTCTCTAAGCTGGTTTATATATATATATATATATATATATATATATATATATATATATATATTCCATATGTAATGTATATATAGTATATATATATATATACGAAGGGCTTCTTTCAGTTTCCGTCTACCAAATCCATTCACAAGGCTTTGGTCGGCCCGAGGCTATAGTAGAAGACACTTGCCCAAGGTGCCACTCAGTGGGACTGAACCCGGAACTACGTGGTTGAGGAGCAAGCTTCTAACCACACAGCCACGTAATAATTTTATTTCATTTAGATTTAGATCATCTAATATGCCCTTCACTTATAATGAATTTCGATTTTCATTCTATGATTTTAAATCTAAACTATGTCTCATATTTCTTTTATCTTTTTATCTTTTCTTTCTTTCAGTCATTGGAGTGCGACCATGCTGGAGCGCCGCATAGAAGTGTTTAGCTGGAGAATTGCGTCGAAGAGTTAAGTGGGGAAAAAAAAATGAAACAAATCCACCCCAGCACTCACATTAAGACATTCATCTATTCTATTGGGGTCTTTTAGCCGAACCGCTAAGTTACTTGTCTGTTTGTCTGTGTGTTTACAAGATTACTGGAAAACGGCTGGACTGATTTTCACCAAATCTGGGAGAAATACTCATTGGGTGAGTGACTCGAAATGATGGAAATTTGGCTTGATTAGCGTGTGTGTGTGTGCGCGCGCGTGAGTACAGTGATAGATTCGAGGGTTTCGTTTATTTCTTAATTTCCCCGGAATATAAATACCTATAATAGTGGTGGCACATGGCCTAGTGGTTAGAGCAGCGGACTCGCGGTCGAGGAATAGCGGGTTCGAATCTCAGACCGGGCGATGTGTGTGGTTATGAGCGAAACACCTAAGCACCACGCGGCTCCGGCAGAAGGTAATGGCGAACTTTTGCTGACTCTTGCATCTAGCAGATCACCTGCGACGGACCGGCATCTCGTCCAGGTGGGGGAATCTACACGCCAAGGAAACCTGGGACCGGCCCTTATGAGCCAGGCGTGGCTCGAGAAGGAACAAACAATAAATACCTATAATGGTGATACTTGAAAAAAAAATATCTGTGTGTAGGGTATGCATCGCCCTTCCGGTGCACTTCTTTTACTAATCATTATTGTCATTATTTCGCTTAGACGAATCAATACTATTAGTAACCTGGTGTTAGAACTTAAAATACTTAGATTTCAGAAAAAAAGCGTCAGTTTATGCTGTTTTCGATAGTAATGCTTTCTGCATAGGTATGTACATATTTCATTGTACACACACTTACATACACACTCAGACATATACTCGCACACATACACACGCATGCACACACAAGAGTTAAATAAATACTTTCGAGTTTACACACAATGGAAAAGCGCACTCATATATAAAAGTTGAGTATCACGATATCATATAGTGGTGAAGGCGTATGGTTCGATGGTTAGAGCGTCAGGCTCACAATCATGAGGTAGTGAGTTCGATTTCCGGATCGGGTACGGTGTTGTGTTTTTGAGCAAGACACTTTATTTCACGTTGCTCCAGGTCCCTCAACTGTAGAAATGAGTTATGACGTCACTTGTGTAAAGCTGTATCGGCTTTTCCCTTAGATAACATCAGTGACATGGAGAAGGGACGCTGTATGTATGGGCGACTGCTGATCTTCCATAAACGTCCTTTCCCGGACTTGTGCATCAGGGGTAACATTCTTGCTGGAATTCCATAGCCATTCATGACCGAAGAAGTCTTCGTTCTCAATTACTCTTTTAACTACTCCGAATTATACGCAAATCGTGGAGGTGCAATGGCCCAGTGGTTAGGGCAGCGGTCGTAGGATCGCGGTTTCGACCCCAGACTGGGCGTTGTGAGTGTTTATTGAGTGAAAACATCTAAAGCACCACGAGGATCCGACAAGGGAAAGTGGCGACCCTTGCTGCATTCTTTCACCACAAATTTCTCTCACTCTTTCTTCCTGTTTCTGTTGTAACTGTATTTCAAAGGGCCAGCCTTGTCACATTCTGTGTCACGCTGACTCTCCCCGAGAACTACGTTAAGGGTACACGTGTCTGAGGAGTGCTTTACTACAGTTTTCACTTCCTCTTCACTGGAATAACGTTTGCCTCTCAAACCCTCTTTCACGGGGGCGAAGTGATGATAGTTTGAAGGCGCTAAATCTGGTGAGTGTAGAGGTAGTGAAGAAGAGGCTCAAAGAACAGTCAACAGAATTTTACGGGGCAGGGATACATGCTCTCATTCAAAGGCAGAGCATTGCTATTGAGAGAAACGATGACTATGTTGATAAGTAGGGATGTGATCCATAGAGGACCAGCTTCATTGTGGTGTATGATACATATTCCTCGTTGGTAATTATACTTATTTTAAACAAAATGGCATTACTTTTTGATCCACCCTCGTACTTCCAGGATAACAAGCTCCATCTACCCGAATTACTCACTAATTAACCCATAGATGAGACTAATTAATCCATAGCTGAGGCTCTGATAGGTGCTACTGTTCCGGATCAGAAAAAAACTTGAGAACAATAGTGGCTAGGGGGTTGTTCCACACTCCTTAATATCCTGGAACTCTTGGAAATAGGCCCCTAGAATGGATATAGTATTAAGTTATATCTAGGATACACTCATATCTATCTATCTATCTATCTATCTATCTATCTATCTATCTATTGACCTATTTATCTACCTATCTCTATCTATTTACCTATGTATGTATGTATGTATGTATGTATGTATGTATGTATGTATGTATGTATGTATCTATCTATCTATCTATCTATCTATCTATCCCTTTTATGATCCCTTTTGATCGAAAACCTACGCCACTTTTTTTGTTTCTTTTGTTTTTTGTTTTTTGTTTTTTTCATCCCCCAAAAGAAAAGCTCTACCTTGTAATTTGTCCCATATGTGTGCAGCCCTATGTGGCCAATAAAGAAACTTATCTATCTATCTATCTATCTATCTATCTATCTATCTATCTATCTATCTATCTATCTATATCTATCTATCTATCTATCTATTGACCTATTTATTTACCTATCTATCTATCTTTTCTTTCATATATATATATATATATATATACGCACACAAGGCATTATTCATGTCGAATGTAAATATAGATATTGGTATGTGCTGTAATATGTGTATCAATAATGGTCAATAAAACATTTTCCCCTTCGCATGCAAAATGTATCATTATTATTATTATTATTATTATTTTTTTTTTTTTTTTCATTAATGATACTGCACTCACGGATCATCGTCATCATGTTATTTTAATTTTTTTTTCTTTTCCTAGCCTGTGCAGACTACAATTATTCATTTACCTACATATTTATGCCTTACTCCCAATGTATTCACCTTTTATTGTTTTGTTTGTTCATTCTATGCATTGTTTCAACCCACCCTACAAACTCTCTCAGATATCCATAATCTTCTATTTACTTCAGTAATCTTTAAAAAATCCTGCCAAAAATCCAGTAATCTCATGAGCATTTATCAAAACGATTCTGACACTGAATATTTTAAGCAGAAGAGAATATGATAATAATAGTAATAATGATGATAATAATAATAATAATAATAATAATAATAATAATAATAATAATAATAATAACGATAATACAAGAAATTTTGTTTTTTACTTCAAAATATTTTTGTATTCATGCATACACACACATACACATATATGTTTACATACATACATACATACATTCATACATACATACATACATAGGTACGTACGTAGAGGCATGCATGCATGCATACATACATATACGTAGGAGCCAAATAATTTTTATGGACGTTGCATCTGAAAATGACACCTGAATCTATTATGATACACAAACCCCCACCAACCTCCTTCAGCACCACCCACCACCACCACCACCACCCCGCCACACACATCTGTATGTACACGTAGCAGCTTGTATTATTGATTATGTTAAACACATAACTTAAAGAGAAACAAACATTGACGGATAAAATGGCGGAAATACACTAAATTTATTTGTTTTTCACTGTCTCTCTCTCTCACGCATCTGTTTCTCTTTTTCCCTTACTCTGTTTCTCTCTCTGTCTCTCTCTCTCTCTCTCTCCCATCTTCGTTATTCTTTTTCTATGTACAAATCATATTTCGTATTTCTACATATGTTTTTTTTCTTTTATTTTGTCTATTCCGTCTATTTCTGTTCTTTCCTTCTCCTTTCTCCTCTCTTTTCTCCTGCCCTTTTTTTGGTTTTTTTTTTTTTTGTTGTTTCTCCCCATCTAATCCTCTCTACCTGTCTTTCTATCTTTCTAAATACACCATTTTCTTTCTAGCTTCCTCTTTTTCCAAGTATAAACCGTTAAGACTATAATTCTGTTCGGATCAATAACCAACGAAAAAAAGCAAATATAAAATAAGTAAATGAATCAATCTACACACATATATATTATATATATATATATATATATAATATATATATATGTATATATATGTATATATATAATATATATATTATATATATATATATATATATATATATATATATATATATATATATATATATATATAATACATATATATATATACATATATACATATATACATATATATATATATATATAATAATATATACACACATATATATATATGCACACACACACACACACTCAAATTGCGCGCGCGTGTAAATGCACATACAGACACACATAAGTACACACACATAAGTGAAACTTATATATGTTCCTCAAATACAAACATAATATATTATAACATGCGTACGACAATATTCACATATATTCACGTTTAACGATGTACACGAATATGTGCATATATATATTGGCACTTACATATGCGCACAAGCACATACGTAAACGCACAACCACATTTGTTATTGTCCACAGGAAGCCGAGACACAATTTCATTTTCAATCACAAGCACATACATTAATTACAGATAGAAACGTACACGCGCGCACGTGCACACACACACACACACACACATACACGGATACACACATTCATATGGGCATACATAAACAGGATTCATCCATCCATCAATCCATCTATCCATGCATCCACCATGCATCCATCCAATGATCCGTCTATCTACCCATGCATGCATAAATACATACATGCATTCACACAACCATAAACTCACACACACAAATGTGCATGTGTGTAATATATACATACACACACACATATATATGTGTATATATATATATATATATATATGTATGTATATATATATATGTATATATTTATATATGTATATATATGTATATATATATAAATATGTATATATATATATATACATCGGTGGGTGTTTGCTTGGTAATGGAGGTTGGGATGGTGTTTGAGGTGGAAGGTGTAGTGGCGTGTGGATGATGGTGGCGGTGGTGATGGTATGATGATGTTGGTGTTGGCATGGTTTTGTTATATATATATATACATATATAAAGCAAGCATGCATACATACATACATACATACATGCATACATACATACTTACATACATACACATTTCCATATATAGATACAAACACACACAAACACACTTACTTACACACACACAACACACACACACACACACACACACACACACACCACACAGAACATCAAACAACAAATATACACACAACATGTAAATTAAGTAGGACATAAAATATGACAAACATAAAGAGGAGATAACCAAATACATAAAAACTTAAACGATACAGTTATTCGTGTCCGGGAGGTGTTAATTTGTGAAATTGACCCTAAAACGTTTATCATATCTATCGGTGGGTGTTTGCTTGGTAATGGAGGTTGGGGTGGTGTTTGAAGTGGAAGATGTAGTGGCGTGTGGATGATGGTGGCGGTGGTGATGGTATGATGATGTTGGTGTTGGCATGGTTTTGTTAGTGGTAGTATTAGTAGTGGTAATTGCATTGTTGTTGTTGTTGTTGATGGTGGTGTTATAAGCTGTCGTGATGGTGGCGGTGGTGGTATATATGTTTATGATGTTGTGGTTGTCGTGGTTGTAATGCTACCTTTGATTGTGGTGGTGGTGGTGGTTGTCTTGTGGTACTTGTAGTAATAGCATATATGCTAGCGGTTTGGTAGTAGTATTGGTGTTTGTGTTACATGTGCTAGTGTTTGTGTTGGCGATGGTACCTTGATGGTGTTGCTGTAGTATGGGAGGTAGTGTGTTAGCGCTGGTAGACGTACTAATAGTGGTGATAGCGGTGGCAGTAGCAACTGTAGTCACACTAATGTTGATGTATTGCGGTGGCGGTGGTGTAGTGAAGATTGCGATGGTAGTGATGGTGGTTAGCTGTACTGGCAATAGTGTTGATGTAGGTGCTGAAGCTGTGGTATTTGTATAGGGGTTGGTATTGTGGTAGTGGTAGTACAGTGGTATCGTGATAAAGGGGGTTGTACTGATGATGGTGTTGTTCGTGTTGTTGTTGTTATTGATAATGGTTTTAAGGTTGGTGATTGCTGTATAGGTGAAGATGTTGGTGGAAGTGGAGGCATTTATGGTGATGATGGCTTTGTTAGAGGAAAACATGCAAATGCTTTCGGTAGTGGCTATGTTGGTAATGATGCTGGTGGTGATAATGATAATGGTAGCGGTGGTAGTGCTAATACTGGAAATGTTACGGGTAGTGGTGGTAGTATTGGTGTTGGTAATACTGATGATGTGCTGTGTTGCAGGTGCTGGTACAGGAGTTGGTGTCGGTGGTATTGTCGGGGCAATTTTCTTAATGAAACCCCCTTTATGATAGTGATTTTGCTCGGTGAATTCATTATTTAACGCCGAACTAACCTTAACATTATCACCGACACATGAATTATTGATTTGCAATTGATCTTTAGTTATATGACATCAATCAAATTTCACAGCTTTTACTGCTTGCTCCTGTATCCTTAATATCCACCATCACCACCACCACCACCTCATATGCTGCCACCGCCACTTATACTCCGCCTGTTTCCCGCCTACATTCCCGCTATCATTATTATTTGCATCGATTTCTGTGTCGCATGAAAGGGGAGCTAACCCTTTTTGTTAAGAGATGTGAGGGTTCATCTAAAAGAATGGGAAAGGGAGAAAAAAATGATCAATGGAGAAGAGAAAGAGAGGAAATGATATAGAGAAGTGAACATTCATACAGGGGGAATGAGAGGCAGCGAAAAACACAAAGAGAGGCACAGAGAGAGGCAGCGAGAGAGAGAGACAGAGACAGAGACAGAGAAAGATAGTAAGAAAAGGAGAACGGGAAAGAGAGAGAGAAAGAGCGACATCTTCGAACGTAAATCATATTTAGCTAAAAGCTATGTACAACATATATTGAGCTGTCTCAATAAGTTTATTGACGCGTAGATGGCGTTGATGGTATCGACCAACCTCCACCTAGCAAAATTGCTGGCCTTGTATCAGAATCAGGAACAATTATTATTATTATTATTATTATTAATGTTATTATTATTGTTATTATTATTATTATTATTATTATTATTATTATTATTATTGTTATTATTATCATTGTTATTATTATTATCATTGTTATTATTATCATTGTTATTATTATTATCATTGTTATTATTATCATTGTTATTATTATTATTATTATTATTATTATTATTATTATTATTATTATTATTATTATATTATTATTATTATTATTTGTATTCGTTATTGGTGTTAATGGCCCTTTATTGTTTTGTTGATCTTACCCAATTACTCGATGTAAACCCTTCACTGTTTCCTGTTTTACTTTTTTTTTTTCCTGTTTTCGTTTTATTTCCGTTTTTTTTTCTTTTTCCTTTTCTATTTCACCTCCTAATGTCCCCGGTCTCTTGGCTATTTGTTACCAATTAAAGAACCCATCATCACCGGCAGCAGCGTTACCAATATCATTATAATAATAATAATAAAATAATAATAATAATAATAATATAATAATACTAATAATAATAATAATGATAATAATGATAATAATAATAATAATAATATAATACTTATTATTATTATTATATTATTATTATTATTATTATTATTATTATATTATTATTATTATTATTATTATTCTTATTATTATTATTATTATTGATGTTGTTGTTTATAACTCGGGTTTTGTTGGAACTCTTGGAGTTTTGCATGCGTAGCGGGTTTGCAACCTGCAGCCTACGGTGTCACGCTATCTGTTCTTTTAAACTAATACTTCTTGATTATTGTGGTCGTGCCAAGGAGGCAAATGTTTTGTAACAGCTCTACATCTTCACCTTCTTCATTTTCTATAGACAGACTCTTTCTTACTCAAGAAGACTGTATATATATCGATCTACTCACTTTCTTTCTTGACTAACCGTGGGTCAAAGGAGCACACAAGATCAATTATATAGCACATGTGGTACACCTTAACCACCACTACTAGGTCCGGTCTGTTATGCTTTAATCATCATCGTCATCATCATCATTATCATCATCGTCATCACCATCATCCTCTCATCATCATCATCATCATATTATTATTATTATTATTATTATTATTATTGAGTGAGAGAGCAGTGCATGCCATCAAAGTGACACTGGGATAAAATATACGAAGCCCAGTATACCCCTCATGATTACCCATTTGATAAGGGTACACTACGAACATGCATCACAACCATATGTGCGTGACATGGTGATCTCATATCAAGATAAGCAGCGCATGACTTTGCAGGTGGGGCCCAGTTAAAATTTTCTTCAGGTCGAGTAACCCATCCCGCTCAAAAGGTCCCTGAATAAGGATTGTTTAAGGATGTTGAACGAACCACCCATTATGTTTCCAAAGGTGAATTATCAAAAACTCCAAGAATCCCTCTCAACACACGGCTATGATGCTCCCCCACTACTTCTGCTCGTGGCCATAGATGCACATATCGTCAGACATGGTCAACTGGTTAAGGTCAAAGAACTGACAAGCAAATCTGTGGTATTGAGCAGAATATTTGCTGTAGCCCATCTTTTATATCAAGACAAAACAATGTACATGATAACGCTTCCAAAAGTTAAGATCAGAAGCCACGAGAGCACCTGTCTAGTACTGCATCAGGGCATTATTATTATTATTATTATTATTATTATTATTATTATTATTATTATTATTATTATTATTATTATTATTATTATCATTATTATTATTTTAGTATTATATTATTATTATTATTGTTGAGTGAGCGAGCAGAGCATGCCATCAAAGTGACACTGGGGTAAAATATACGAAGCCCAGTATACCCATCATGACTACCCTTCCTGATAAGGGTACACCAGGCACATGCATCACACACCATATGTGCGCGACATGGTGATCTCATATCAAGATAAACAGCACATGACCTTGCAGGTGGAGCCCAGTTAGAATTTTCTTCAGATCGAGTAACCCATCCCGCTCAAAAGGTCCCTGAATAAGGGTTGTTTAAGGACGTTGAACGAAATACCTATGTTTCCAGAGGTGAATTATTCAAGCCCCAAAGAATCCTTCTGCTCGTGATCAGAGATGCACATATCGTCAGCCACTAAGGGACATGCTCAACGGGTTAAGGTCAAACAACTGACAAGCAAATCTGTGGTATTGAGCAGAATATTTGCTGTAGCCCATCTTTTATACCAAGACAAAACAATGTACATGATAACACTTCCAATCAGTTAAGATTAGAAGCCATGAGAGCCACTGCCTGGTACTGCATCAGGGCATTTATTAATATTATTTTATTATTATTATTATTATTATTATTATTATTATTATTATTATTATTATTATTATCATTATTATTATTATTATTGGGTGTGAATCCAGCGCATGCTATCAATATATATATATATATACCAAGGGCACACTTATACTTTGTAAAATATTCCTGTCAAGTCTGTATTCATTGAGAGTAAGCAGCTTGAAAGCAATATGGTGGTGCTATTTCCAAAAGTTTGATGTTTCTTCACTTCACAATGTCTTAGGTCTTAGTGAAGCATTCCAGTAGTGTTTCTCACACCTTCAGTAGGTCATCGAATATTTTGGCTTCTCTAGGCGTAGGCATGGCTGTGTGCTTAAGAAGCTTGCTTTGCAACCAAGTGGTTTCATGTTTAGTCTCATTGAAAGTCATCTTGAGGAAGCGTCTTGTGCAATAGCTTCCTTCCGACAGGTGCCTGCTTAGAGAATTTGGTACACAGAAACTGAAAAAGCCCTGTATGTATGTATGTATGTATGTATGTATGTATGTATGTATGTATCTATCTATTTATCTATCTATCTATCTATCTCTATCTCTCCGTCTATCTATCTATCTATCTATCTATCTATCTATCTATCTATCTATCTATCTATCTATCTATCTATCTATCTATCATCTATCTATCTATCTCTCCGTCTATCTATCTATCTATCTATCTATCTATCTATCTATCTATCTATCTATCTATCTATCTATCTACCTATACATACGTGTGTGTGTGTGTGTGTGTGTGTGTGTGTGGTATCTATCTGTCTGTCTTTGTCTCTGTGCTTGTCCTACATCCCTCCTTGACAACCGACGTTGGCTTCTTTACACCCACGTAATTTAGCGGTTCGGCATAAGAGGGGGACTGAATAAGTACCAGGTTTTTAAAAAATCAATAATTACTGGGGTCGATTAACCCGAGTAAAAACCTTTTAAGGCCGTGTCCTAACGTCGCCACAGTCCAGCCACTGAAATAAGTAAAAATGTAAGATATACAATGTTCTCTAACGGTGTTAGTGTCTACATCATACACATTGGCCCTGCCTTTTATATAACGGCATAAATACACGCTAACAAAACTTCATCTTGAAGATGCGACTATGAAGGTTTAGAAACGTTGGTGATAGATTTAGGAACTTTGCTCTTCTATTCAAATTGGATGGAAACTCATACTAAAATGTGAGCAAAGAAGAAAAACTTAAAGAAGCAAAATAAAATTAGTTCGTAGTGAAGTTCTCAATACGTCTCAATGCACACTCACATACACATGCATATGTATGAATACAAACACACACACACAAGCATGCGTACATATGTTTTTATGTGCATGCCTTCATAGCTACTTATGACAGATAGATACACACACATACGCACACAAAGGCACACGGACACGCACGCGATATCTATATAACGTATATTATAATATAGATATAGATACATAACATATATATATATATACATATATAACACACAAACACACATATATTAAAACATATATAAATGACATATATAACATATATATATTAAACATATATATATATATATATATATATATAGAGAGAGAGAGAGAGAGAGAGAGATAGATAGATACATACATACATACATACATACATACATACATACATATCACACACACATATATACATATAAAGAAACATTCGCACATATGTGCGTATGATGTGTATATATTTGCCCACTTACCTATCTAATATATATATACAGGTATGTATTTTATATATATTATATAATATATTATATATATATATATATATATATATGTAAAATATATACATGCAAGCTTTCATATAGACATGCATACAACCCTCCTCTCTCTCTCTCTCTCTCTCTCTCTCACACACACACATATACTGACATGCTACATACATAAATGCAGTATTAGTTCCAGTTGGGGTTTTTTTTCTATAAAAATTTCACGTTTCGTTGGTTCCTGCAAGCAGTTTCCGAAAAGTGAAGAAATCTAAAGAAATGTCCAGTTGGAGAATGGAATCTACGAGAGTTTCTGACTTTTAATGTGTTGTCACGACTTGAATAATTTCACGTCTTTGTTGTTGTTGTTGTTGCTGTTGCTGTTGTCATTTGCTGTCATTTTATCGTTTTTGTTCTCGTTGTATAGTTTATGGTTGAGGTCAGGGTTTGTGGTTAGTAAAGTTCTCCTAGGAGCTCAGTTCCTTTTTACTTTAAAAATGTTTAGAGGCATTTAGAGGAATGTGCAATGAATTTTAGTGGATCTGTGTATTTATATGTTCTTATGTGCCTCTACCTTGGTATATGTATGTGTATGTGTGTATGTGGTTGTGTGAATGTATATACGTATATATATATATATTAATGTATGTGTGTTTGTATTTATGCATATATACATAAATGTATGCCTGTACATATATATATATATATATATATATATATAGTTATATATACATATATATATATATATGCATGTATGTATCTATTTCTCTCGCTCTCTCTCTCTCTCTCTCTCCATCTATTTAACTGTATACATATATATATACATAATATATATATACAAGCTCACACGCTCTCTCACACACGCACACACACATACATACACACACACACACATATATATATATATACAAGCTCACACACTCTCTCACACACTAGCACACACACACATACACACACACATGTATGTACATACATTTTTAGCGTGCAGTGTGAATCTGAATGAGCAGATAGCGTGGCAGAATGAGACCGATTGAAGAAATAGATAAATGTGCATAGAAAAAAGACTTAAGGAAAGGATAAATAGGACACTATTTCTTAAAGAAAGAGACAAAGTCAAATTAAGAGAGAGAGAGAGAGGTGGATGGAGAGTGGGAGAGAGAGAGAGGGGGGGAAACAGAGAGAGAGGCAAAGTAATAAGAAAGAGACACTGCCTAATAAAATTAGAGATATAGGTGAAGGCATATCTCTGTAGTTAAGAAGCAGGCTTCTAGTTTTGGTTTCAGTCCCAGAGTGGTGCACCTTGTGCGAGTGTCCTCTACCACTCCCTCGGCTTGACCAGTGCCTTGTCAGTGAATATGGTAGTAGGAAATTGTACGGAAGCTCATCGTATTGCTTGACCTTGCCGAACAAGTGCTGTTGTGCTGCTGTGCATTGCGGCGACCCAGCTTCTGTAAACAGGCCCGAAACCATCTGCTTTCAAGACGGTTTGCAAGCAACGGCATTCGAACCTATCGAATGCTTTGGATTGATCCAAATTGATCAGAGCACCCCGGAAGCCAGCTTTGGTCCCAACACTCCCTATGATGTATCGTACAAGGTGGAGGTTGTCGTGGATAAACCTGTTTGGGATTGCGCACGTTTGCGCTTCCTCGATTATGCTACCGACGACAAGATGCAACAGTTTCGCTAACACCTTGGCCAAAATCTTAAACTCTATATTTGACAGAATTATGTGCAGAAAGTTTCCTTGTACGTTCCCATTGTCGGTATTATTCCTCAGCAGTGTACCATACAGCGGCTAACAACACTAGAAATTCTTCCGTTCTGTTGCCATTTGGGGTAGACTTCTGCCAAAAGGTCGCCAAACAAATCTGGCATGAATACATATAACTCATAGAGCAGACCATTCAGACCGGGTGATTTACGACTTGTGCAATCGCCTATCGCCTCCCGAATTTCAGTGCTGTTATCGGCTTTTCACATAACCTCGTATCAGCTGCTGAGAGCCGCGGTACGAACCAAAGTCCACTACCACCGTCGATCCAGTATCCTCCCCAAAACAGCCGCGCAAAGTGCTGCTGGAAACCTGGAAAACTACTGTTCGGAGCCGAGTAGCACGCACCCGTCCTTATCTGTAAAAGACATGATTGTGGTTTTGTCTCCTCGTTGCGTTTCCACCGTTCGGGTCTAGAAGAGAAGGAATAAGAAAGTATATACATATTTAAATGTATGTGCACTCACATTCAAATGTATGCATGAATGTATGCGCTGCTAGAAAGGAAAAGAAAAACAGAAAAGAAAAAGGGAGCAGATGAGAGAAAGAACTAGAGAAAAAAGATAGGAAACAGATAGAGTTAGATAAGCAGATAAGAGTAGAATGAAATGTCTCGGGAAACATAAAGACGACGAGTGAAGTGAGATGGATGACGGGTTACAGGTAGTAAATGTTCATACAGAGAGAAAGACAGCCGGATAGACGGACTTACAGATGTGTAGACACATCGACAAAATTTAACGTATTGATGCAGGGAAGGATATATATATATATTTTTTTTTTCTTGCTTGTTTTTACCCCTCTGCGAGGTAATTTTATTTTAATTCTCTCGCAGGAAGGATTAGTTTGGCGAGTCGTGTTCTGTCTTGCCTTCGAAACACACTAGAGTCGAACTAGTGACAGCTGATGTAATCTGTACTCTGTTTTTCTGTTGTAAAAAAATGTTTTTTCCGTTTTCGTTTCTCGTTGAGTTCTACGTCTAGTTGTGGTGTCCTGTACTCACGTATATATATTTATATATGCATGTATATATACATGTAGATGTAGGTACGTACATATATGTTTGTATGTATGCATATATTTTATTTATTACATTATATATATATATATAAATATATATATACATATGTTGTGCATATTTGTATGTGTATGTATGTCTCTATACATATATACTTTTGCGTCTGTGTGTGTGTGTGTGTGTGTGTGAGTACGTGTATGTGAATCTGTGACTTCTGACAAACCATCGAATCTCATACTAATCCTGCCCCCTCTCAATATTTACACCATTAATCTCATTCCATTAATCTTGTTTGGAAATTTTTTTCATTTTTTTACTAGTATATTAATTCTGTGACTCTCTTATTTGTGATCATGCAATTTTCTCAGTTCCATTGAATTTGCTTGATTTAAAAGAAAACGCTGTTATTTAGTTAGATATAGTGAAAACGCATGGCCCAGTGGTTAGGATGTTGCAATCAGGATAGCGGTTTCGGTTCCCGCTCCGTGTGGTACGTTTTGTTTTTCAGGAAAGCATTTCATATCCCGTTGGTTCAATCCATCCAACTCTAAATCAATAACGTTGCAACGGAGAAGCGTCCCGTTCAGTTGGTAGTGTTGTAACCTCGCCCATTTATACGCCATGGAAACCAAATAACCCGTCCAAAATAATATGAAGGGGGCTGATGATGATGGTACCTTGGTTATAAGTTCGAATTCCACCGAGATTAACTTTGTGTTTCATCCGGCCACATATGCTAAAATTGGTACAGACTAAACACTAAGATGAATAACACTGCGTAACACGATTTTCGTCCTTGGGCTGGAACTGTTATTTTCTATTTGCTTATCCCTAGAATATATGAAAAAGGGTTAATATTTCCTTTAAATTGGCTTTTGTTATATTTATTCAAATCCCCAAAGAAACCCTTGCAAAACATGGCTATTATACTCCCTTACTATTCCTGCTCTTGATTAGAGATACACATACTCTCTGCTACTAACGGACATGGTCAACTGGTTAAGGTCAAGCAACTGACAAGCAAATCTGTTGTGCTGAGCAGAATATTGGCTTTAATGGTATTTCCACTTCAGCAGTTCAGTGCTGAATCAGTCTGAAATGTAATGAAAAAATAGACCAGTTCCAAAATATTGATGTCCAGGCCACAAAAGCAAAGTCTGAAGAGAATAGTAGTCACCTCCTTTGATTTCTAGATAGAAGCAAATAGGAAATAAAACTTACTGTCCAAAGACAAAACAAATAAATAAATAAGAAAGAAATAAGAATTAAAAAATGAAAATGTTGTTACACATTGTAATACAGATGCCAAGATTCGACAAGAAACATATGGTATTTTGCTGAATGTGAAAATCCAAAAACAATTTAAAGAGCAAAAGAATATCATTTAAGCCAATAAAAGCGTTTGTGGCATTCTAAAAAGACTGATCTGCTGACAATATTCATATGTTTTTTCAGCATTTTTAGCTTCGATGAACAAAAGTATATATATATATTTCTTACTAGTATCAATATAATCAGCAACATCTCGACACACACATTTAAAGTGCTGTGCCTGTATCCGAAATCTTTATCATATATCGTAAGTATGGAAACAAAATTTTGTTATATCTATGGAAAAATATAAACAAACTTTTTTTTATTTTCGGATATTTCATGCTTTGGATAGTTTCTTATGATGTCAGTGTCTAGTATCGTTAAGATGTGTGTGCGTGTATATATATATATATATATATATATATATCTATGTGTGTGTGTGTGTGTGTTGTGTGTGTGTGTGTGGTGTGCGTGTATATATATATAAGCACACACTTATATCTATCTATCTATCACTCTCTCTATATATATGCATATGCAGCGTGTATATAAGTGAATGTACGTGTGTGTGTGTAAGTGTATGCACGTCCGTGCGCGTTGTGCAGGGTGTTCGGGCTAAATTTGATACCTTGCATGAACAGAAAAGAAAATACAATATCAAATTTTAAAATAAACTCATTTAATATATATATATATTATATCTAGATTATGGTTGAGAGATGACGTTTATTCAAACTATCCGCCCTCAGCTTCCACCACAGCCTCAATATAGCTCCGGAACCTGACGCATGTATCCTTGGGAAGATCCTCGAACAACACCTTCATCTTGGCCATCTTGGGGACATTAGGAAACCAGAAATTGGGGTTGGTGAAATAGCAGAAACTCTCCAACAAGCACTTCCGTCTTTTCCGAAGGTATGTAAAGGAGCCAAATCCTGCTTCCACACATATGACCTTCCACTAGTAACTCTCTATAGTAAGGTTTTCAGCACAATCTCCTGAAGCTTCACATAGCCGTCTGAATTCTGTCTAAGGTCCTGTTCAAAGTTGTGGAGCGGTATGACGTCAGCCTTACTAGAGACACATCCAAAATCCATCAGAGTTCCTGCTGGCCACGGTTTCGTATCTTCCGTTGCAGTTGTCCATATCATATCTTATAGCCTATGCACAATTCAAACCATTGAGCAGTTGTTATGAAATCGGCACTTTGACACCCGACTTGAATCATCATGGAACAGGTAACTCTTTTCCAATTTCTAGCTGGATTCCACTCGTCTATACCTGCCAAGCTATTTCACAGCTATAAGCCAAATCTTTATGCTCCTCAACTCCGCTGATTGTTTATTAATACATCAAGCTGTTACTGACAAAAAGAGCTATAAATAAATCGTCAAATTTTGCCCGATTATCTTATATGTATGTGTTTGTGTATATGTATGTAAGTATGTGCGTGCGTTTGTGTATATATATGTGTATATATATATATTATACATACATACATATATATACACAAAAGCACGCAAACACATGCATATAAGATAATCGGGCAAAATTTGACGATTTATTTATATATATATATAATATATATATTATATATATATATATATATATATATATAACACACACACACACATATATACACATGCGTGAGGTGAGAAAAAATAAAGTGAAACTCAACACATTTGTCAGGAGCTATTTATGCATTTTAATAAAGATATGGAGCCAAGTCATACCGTTATTACGTACATAAATTCACACATACATACATACATACATTCATACATACATACATACATACATGTATAGGCGTAGGAGTGGCTTTGTGGTAGGTAGCTTGGTTATCAACCACAGGGTTCCGGGTTCAGTCCCACTGCCTGGCACCTTGGGCAAGTGTCTTCTACTATAGCCTCGGGTCGACCAAAGCCTTTCTTGTGAGAGAATTTGGTAGATGGAAACTGAAAGAAGCCCGTCGTGTTTATGTATATATACATATATATATATAGGTGTGTGTGTGTATACGTTTGTATGCCTGTGTTTCCCCCCCCAGCATCGCTTGACAAACGATAATGGTATGTTTACGTCCGCGTAACTTAGCGGTTCGGCAAAAGAACAAGTACCAGGCGTACAAAGAATAAACCTGGGGTCGATTTGCTCGACTAAAGGCGGTGCTCCAGCATGACCACAGTCAAAATGACTGAAACAAGTAAAAGAGTAAAAGAGAGTATGCATACATATACGAACACACACACACACACACACGCACACACACACATATATGTAGTGAAAGAGTGTAGATAGATACACAAATGATACACACACCATTCTCTGTACGCGCATTCTCGTGGGTAGTGCGTGTTAAGTGTGGAACAATATCTTAAGAATTAATCTAAACAAACGGGTACATACGCACATTTACGTGACCGACCAGGCTATCAGATGTTGCTACGCATCACTGGTCACAATGCGCTTCCCATTAGCCTTCAAATGACGCCACCCCGCTGGCTAAGCGAGCAGGCCAGCAGAAGAAAGAGTGAGAGAAAGTTGTGGCGAAAGAATACAGCAGGGATCACCACCACCCCCTGCCGGAGCCCCGTGGAGCTTTTAGGTGTTTTCGCTCAATAAACACTCACAACGCCCGGTCTGGGAATCGAAACTGCGATCCTACTACCGCGAGTCCGCTGCCCTAACCACTGGGCCATTGCGCCTCCACACACACACACACACACACACACACACACACACACACATATATATATGTATGTATATATATAGACATAGGTACACACATACACATACACATCACTCATATATTTACATCGCGATGTGTGTTTATCTGAAAATACTGATTGTCTCTGAGTGCGAAGAAATAGCATCGTAAAATGTGTAAACTGTTGAGGACTTTCTCATATACAATAGTTGTGCGTGGAATAAACTGTGGAAGATTAGTAGAAGAATTTATAGCTTTGCACTCTGTTATGTATGTTGGATTCTATTGTTTAATTAACTTAATTAATGATCTATTGCGTTTGGTGACTTAGTGGTGGTGGTGGTGGAGGTGGTGGTGGTGGAGGTGGTGGTGGTGGTGGTGGTGGAAGGGGAGATACCTTCGGTGGTTTATCTGCTTGTCAGACCATTTTAAAACATTGGAACTTGTACGAAGCCACGTATGGCGATGAATGCGCTTGTGAATGTAGGAATGTGTGTGTGTGTGTGTGTGTGTGTGTGTGTGTGTGTGTGTGTGTGTGTGTATGTGTGTGTGTGTGTGTGTGTGCACGTGTGTATGTGAGCGTGTCCATGTATGAGTGTGGGTTTGTGTTTGAGTAAACAAATGACAGAAACGAAACACTTAATACAGAAATAAAGCGTAAACATTTATTATAAGGCTGAGATTACGCTTTGTTACACGAGAAACGGAGAGAATAGAAAAAGAAAGAAAGCAAGAAAGAAAGAATGAAAGAAGGAAAGAAGGAAAGAAAGAAGGTGAGTGTTGAGAAAGGGGCAAGGAGAGAGAAAGAGAGAAAGAGAGAAGCACATCATAGATATCTGTGTTTATGTTTGTATGTATGCGTGTATTTACGTAAATTCGTGTATGTAAATCTATATTCGTGGATAAATATTTATGAAAGAGATTGGCGCATATATGCAAAGGTATGCAAACCCACATAAATATAAACATCCCCTCATACACATGTGGATGTGTGTGTTTATATGTATGTATGTATGTATGTATGTATGTATGTTTGTATGTATGCGTGTATTTACGTAAATTCGTGTATGTAAATCTATATTCGTGGATAAATATTTATGAAAGAGATTGGTGCATATATGCAAAGGTATGCAAACCCACATAGATATAAACATCCCCTCATACACATGTGGATGTGTGTGTTTATATGTATGTATGTATGTATGTATGTATGTATGTATGTATGTATGTATGTATGTATATGTATGTATATATATATATACATACACATATATATACATATATGCACGTGTGTGTCTTAGTGTGTATACTTATGTGTGTAGGTATATATATATATATATATATATATATATATATATATATAAAATCTTTCAATAATTAGACTCCGACCATGCTGAGAAACCGCCTTGAAGAATGTTTATCGACCGCATCGACCCTTGTACTTTTTTTTTAATCCTGGTACTTATTCTCTCGGTCTGTTTTGCTGAAGCGCTATGTTACGGGAACGTAGACGCACAAACACTGGTTATCAAGTAATGGTAGTGGACAAATACAGACACAAGAAAACAGAGAAATATGGATATATATAATAAGATAGGCTTCTTTCGGCTTCTTTCGGTTTCTATCAATAAAATCCACTCACAAGGCATTGGTGGGTCCGTGGCAGTTGCCCAATTAAAAGACACTTGCCCAAGGTGCCACGCAGAGGGACTAACCTTGCGGTTAAGGAACAGCATTATGTAAGTAAATATATCTTTATATATAAAAGTAAGGTTGTGTGTCTGTCTACTCCGATTTAGATTCCTAACTACTCCCACATTTTGCGGTGCAGTTTAAAAAAAACCGGGTATCTTATAGTCGTGATTCATATCGAGCCCTTCTGTGTATTAGCGCGCGTCTACGATGAGTCTACGATTTTAAAATAATATACCATCATCTTTTTCCATTTTATGCATATTTTATAAATATAAGGGATGTTAACTCTCAAAAATGTCTTCGATGAGTCAACGATTTAAAAAAAATTACCATCATATTTTTTCCATTTTTAAGGCATTTTTTGCTATTTTTTGGCAATAACTCTCTAAAAATGCTTTATAGTTATTTCCCTTACAAACCCGAGCAACACCGAGCGATACTGCTAGTATATATATATATATATATATATATATTATATATATATATATATATATATCAGAAATAGCTCGAAACCAAGACTGGTCTACTGGTCTCGTCGCTGGGAGATGTTAGGGGTTCGCTTCCCTGCTCGTAATATTAGTGGATGTAGCTGTGCATCATTAACCAGCTAGAGGAGATGTCTTCTTGGGGTTAACAATTGCAGTAGAGTCCGCTCGAACGGACAGCCATGTTAAAGTGGCCACGAATATTCCTTGTCAGTACAACAACTGCGTTGTTCTCTAAGAGAGATTTTAGAACTAGCATTTATGTATATTGATATATATATATATATATATCAATATACATAAATACATACATGCATACATGCATATATGTGAATATATATATCAATATACATAAATACATACATGCATATATGTGAATATATATATATATATATATATAGATAGATAGATAGATAGATAGATAGATAGATAGATAGATAGATATAGACGTAGATAGATAGATACAGATATGCATACATACACATGTGTATATATATATATGTACACAGTCACACGCACACACTCATACGCACGCATCTATATGTATGCATGTTTGTACACACATACACACACACACACACACACACACATATTATATATATATATTATATATGTAGTCCCGGGTTGATTCGGGTTAACCACAGTAAATAAGGTACTCAATACATAGTAGAGTAAAATTAATTTATTATATAGAAGGAGCTTCTACAGGACTAGAACTGTTTCATTCAAGAGAAATCTTCACTGAAGATTTCTCTTGAATGACAACAGTTCTAGTCCTGTAGAAGCTCCTTCTATTAAAAATATATATAATATATAAACAAATGCATATGTATAAACATCTATCTATGAATCTATGTCTGCAAGTATATGCTGAAAGAAAACACTGTACTGTATTTTCAAAAAACCAAAAAACAAAACAAAACAAAGAGACAAAGAAACAGATATCTCTTTATGAACGATGTCCAACTTACATGACGTTTGTGCGCTGATTTCAGATCTCCTTTTAAAGTTCGCGCATCTAGCCAAGTTTTCTTTTTCTGTACTGTTTTTTCATTTTTTTTAAATATTTCTTTTAGAAACGCTGTTTCAAATTGTAGATGTATATTGTAGTTTTTATCTTATCTCTTATCTTTTACTTGTTTCAGTCATTGGAATGCAGCCATGCCTGGTTACCGTTTTGACAGATCGAAAAAAAAAAAAGAAATCGTACCCTGGTATTAATTCTAAGAAATCTTTTGAAGAAACGCTAGGTTACGCAAGCGTAAACAAACAAATACAAATAGTCAAAAATTCACACACACACACACACACACACACACACACACACACGATACAAACTTATATACAATGGGACTCCAACAGTTTCCGACTATCAAATTTATTCAGAAGGCATTGTTCGGCTCGGTTTAATAGTAGAAGAAAAACATTTGCCGAATGTGCCACACGATGGAACGGAACCAGAAACTACGTGTTTACAAAGCGCGGTGTTTAACCACACAGCTACGCATGCACCAATTAAGACAACAAAATTTGTGATTCTACGATACAATGGTTAGTATAAATATGTTGTCTCTCGTGTACAATTCAGCGATGACAGAGCGTAGATTTTTGGTCGCTGGTAATTTGGACGCCTGGCTAGACGCAGAACCTGTTTTGGCGACAGTACTTTTTGGCACTGGAAGAAAACATACAGACACACATACGTGTAGAAATATACAGATAGAAAGAGAGAGAGCAAGGGAGTGAAAGAGAGAAAGAGAGAGAGAGCAAGAGAGAGAAAGAGGGAGAGAGAGTGAGTGAGAGAGAGAGACAGAAAAACAAAGAGAAAGAAAGAGGGAGAGAGAGAACGAGAGCAGTATAAAAACAAGTGAAACAATAAAACATGTGATGTCAAATAAGTCAACGACAAATTAGCAACGCCAAACAGGCAGCGCCAAAACGACTGTGCCAAAAGACGCCATACCGTTTCTTTTGTACTTATGTCAGGCATCAACAATAATTTACCATCATATTTCTCTATCACCTTACTTTATACCTTGTTTCCATAAATTTTATGTTTTACTAGGTATGATTTAATGAGCTGTATATTCTTCATTTATACCATTAATCATCATCATTGTTCGACCGTGGTCGAGACAATGGAATTTACCATGCTACGCCAGACTTCACGGTCCATCATGGCATTACGGAGGTCCTGTTGCTGGATGCCTGTATCCCCGGAGATTACATCAGGGTAGGAGAGTGTGCGCCCTCTGGTATTGCGAGTAGATGGCTTCCAGAGGAGAAGAGTAGAAATTACCTCTTTTTCAGCTCTACAACAATGTCCAGCAAACTGGACTTCTCTACCTTTCACAAGAGATGACAAGGTGGTAGTTCCCATCTATTTGCATTTTGGTTGGATGGCGCTTCCACGAGAGATTTTGAGCTCTCATAAGGAGGCGAGTGTAGGTTCCATCCAACCGCCTCTCAAGCTTCTTTGATAACGTCCAGGTATACCATTAAATTGGCAAAGGAATTATCTAAATAACTCATTCGTAAATCTAATTTGAGCGTGGCCCCTTAGGAAGCCCCTTCAGGTGTCTTAGGATTCTCTGGGAATTCCGACAATCTTCACAATTTCGTTTGTACTTACATCTACGAAGAGGTGATATGATTCCCGTTGAGAACAGCGTCGACGTCGTCATCATTGTCATCGTCGCTGAGAATTCCATTGCCGTCACCCTCTTCTTCCCATTTACCTATCTTTACTTGTTAGCATTGTGTAAACGAAATCCTTTATTGACCCAAAGGGACTTTTCAACTCAATATGTTCATATTAATACGTATAGCATTATATACTTCAAGATTTACTGTTCCATATAAACCACACCCTTATATCAACAGCTGGCATCGAAACATATATATATATATACATCACCGTGACCGACCAGACTGTCAGATGTTGCTACACATCCCTGGTCACAATGCGCTTTGCATTGATTTAGCCTCCAAATGATACCCCCACCCCACCCCGCTGACTAAGCGAGCAGGCCAACAGAAGAAAGAGTGAGAGAAAGTTGTGGCGAAAGAGTACAGCAGAGATCACCCCCACCCATGCCGGAGCATCGTGGAGCTTTAGGTATTTTCGTTCAATAAACACTTATGACCACGAGTCCGCTGCCCTAACCACTGGGCCATTGCGCCTCCACACACACACACACAGAGACTGCGATCGCGCGTGCGCGTGTGTGTGCGCGTGAGTGTGCGTGCGTGTGTATTTAATATTCATGGAAGTGGCAGGGTCGACCAATAATAGTCAAGCCACAGAGAATAAGACCTGAAACAAAAAATACCGGGAATTAAGCTTTCTATAACACAAAAATGTGAGTCCAACAAAATATATATTGTTTCGCCCGAGAGGTTTCATCAGTGAATGCAAAAAAGTGGTGTGACTCAGCTTCTTCGAAAGAGAATTAGATAAAAGAATAGATTATATAAAAAAGATTAGTTGGTTACACCGTTGCCAGGTTATTAACGATCAAACCGATTTAACTTTAGGTATATCTCATAGGGTAAAGGAAATTGTAAATATCCAACATTTTGTTGTAGCATGAAATGAAGAATGCTATGCAAATGAGATGGTTGAAGCATCTTTAACGACGAGCAATGTATATTTTAACCTAGATCTGGTGTAGTTTTCCAACCTCGTGTCTGTCTCTCTCTCTGTATAAATACAAACATACATACGTACATACATATATATATGCATATGTGTATATATGTGTGTGCGTATGTATGTAACTATATACAAACACACACAGAGGAATTTTGCATAAAAGATTGCACGTATCCCTCTATATATATGTCTGTGCATAGATATAAGCACACACACACTCATCTCTCTCTCTCTCTCTCTCTCTATATATATATATATATATATATATATACATATATACATATATATATATGTATAAACGTATACACTCAGACACGTATGAATTTATGTATTAACAATTGCTTGTATATATATATATAATATATATATATCTGTTTCTCTCGCCCTCTCCTCTCTCTCACCCTCTCTCTACATGCATATAGATAGTATGAGTGTGTATCTATCTGGTGTGTGAGTATACATGTATATATATATATATATATATACATATATTGCTTTGAGAGAGAGGAGAGAGAGAGAGAGAGAGAGAGAGAGAGAGCGAAAGAGAAAAGAGAGATATTAAGAGAAAAAATACATACACACAAACACACACACATATACACACACACACACAACAACAACAACGACGACGACAATCAAAACAACAACAACAACAACAACAGCAGCAGCAGCAGCAGCAGAAAGACAGAGATTGTGACAGAAGGTTAGAAGGAAATACAACCACTGGTGTCTTGGAGGAATTCAAACTACATAAATAATTGTTTTCGATAAAGAAATAATTATTGCACCTGAGACCTAGCCACAAGATTCAATATCATTATCCGAATTTTCGAAACACTTGCTAACATCACTGGCAATCGATTCGGATCTGCAGAGAGCAGCTCTTAAATCATGCAATTTTCTGCCGTATATATAAATCATGAATATTTTTATCTTGTCGGTTAGCCCGGGGCGAAAATATATGGATGTAAGAGCTGGTCTGACCTTAGCGAGAAGAAGAGTCTTTTGGTTATTATGTTTGTTTGTGCTTGTATGAATATATGTGAGTGTGCGCACGTATGTATGTATGCATATATTATATATAGATATATATATATATATATATATATATATATATATATATATATCTTATATATATATGTATGTATGTATGTATATGTATTATTAATATATAATTGAATGTGTGTATATATATATATATATAAATATGTATGTATATATATATGTATATATATATATATACTTATATACTTATGCACATATACATATACACTATATATATAAATGTATATATATATAAATAGCTATATATTAATAATGTATATATATGTGTGTGTTTATATATATATATATATGTCTATATGTGTGTGTGTGTATATCTATGTATATATATATATGTATACATATACACGCTCACACACACATATATATACATTATATAGAATAGAATATACATATATAACTTATATATATATGCGCTGTATATTCACGTAATATACATTTTATATATGTACAAATATATACAATAATATAATATATATTCTATTTATATAATATATAATAATATATATCAATATACATGCATATATATATACATATATATATATATATGTATATGTATGTATGTATGAATAAGTAATTGCACTACGTAAATACGTACATACACACATATAAATGATTCTCTATTTGTTCAAATGTTTCCATACGTGGATGGATTTGTATGCGTGTGTGTGTGTATGTATGTGTGTTTTTTTCTGTGTGTGTGAGTGAGCGCACGCGTTTGCACGTCGTTTAGTATGCGTTAGTGCGTATGTATGCATCTATCCAAAGTTGCAGAATAACGAATATTATTATGAATATCTACACATAAGCACAACGCCATGAATTCCTGCCGCCAGAAAAAAATTATACACTCATAAATATGTTTATATGTATGTATGTATGTATGTATGTATGTATGTATGTATGTATGTATGTATGTATGTGATGGATGGATGGATGGATTGATGGATGGACGAATGGATGGATGGATGAATGATGGATGCATAGATGGATGGAGATATGCATCCATAATTCAAATTTATAGGAAAGAAACGACGAAGGAATATGTTAGAATAACATACAGGTGTATTAGCTTAACGCTTATGAAGAAGAGAAAAGTCTTGACGTTTCGAGCCTAAGCTCTTCGACAGGAAGGTTTGAGAGTAAAACACAAAACGGACAGAGAAAAAATGTGTAGGGGTTAACGGAACACACACCACACACACATATATATATATATATATATATTATATATATATATATATATATATATATATATTCTATAGTGTGTGTGTGTGTGTGTGTGTGCTGTGTGTGTGTGTGTGTTTGAGGGTGTTGTTTGTGTATAGATCTAAAATATAGGGTCAGATTAAATATTAATTTTTTACCATTGACCAGCGTAAGTAAAAATGTTCGTAGATTGTAAGTATTATTACATTATATGTGTGTATAACAATTATACACGCAGAGAAAAACCACCAAGTGGTTTCCTAACACGCTGGGAATAGGAGTTAAATTCTACACCACGACAAAAACAAAAACAAAATAAACTAATTCTTATCTAAGCACGTTGAATGTAGGTGGGGAGGACAATTTGAGAGAATGACCAATCATTTCCTTTCTGAATTCTGTCAAAATGTCTTGCTCGCCTATATTCAACGTGCTAGAATACGAATTGATTTTTAATTTTTTTTTATTTCGTGGTTTGGGATTTAATTCCCATTTCAAGCGTGTTCGAAAATCACTTGGTGGCTTTTCCCTTCGTGTATACTTTTATACACACACACACACACACACACACACACACACACACACATATATATATATATATATGAAGAATATACATACATATAATACATATGGATATGCTATATGTATGCATACGTACACACACAAACACACATACATTATATAATATATACATATATATATATATATATATAATATATATATATATATATATATATATATTATATATATATATATATATATATATACGGGGTTGGATAGCAATTTTAAAAAAAACATATTAAGCAACACTAATAATAAATAAAAAGTATAAAAATAAACAAGCTATTGATGGTTTTAATTGAGGTTTCAAATGATGCTATGATGCTAGGTGTTTCCATTATTTTGTCCAACCACTGTATATATATGTGGAGGCGCAATGGCCCAGCGGTTAGGGCAGCAAACTCGCGGTTTCGATTCCCAGACGGGCGTTGTTATTGTTATTGTTTATACGTATAGATAGATAGATACATACATATATATAGATATGTATGGATATGCAAACATGCAAACATGGACACTATAATATATACTAGGAACACTTACAACATAGACGTGTTGTCACACCCATATGTGTGTGTTTGTGTGTGTCTACATACATAAATACATAAATGCATATGCTCACATGTGTGTATGTACACG
>NW_021835049.1:10000-20000 GCF_006345805.1 Octopus sinensis | reverse complement strand
TTCCTCTCATGAGCAGCACTTTATAATCTAGAAGAAACATTACCTTTTCGATTTCCTTGCAACTACTGGTTGGCGAATGGAACCTTGTAGGCGGCGTCGAGGACACGCCGGGAATGGAGCGGCGGCTGGGCGGATAATGATGGAAGAAAAATGTTTGGCGCGGTTAGAAGTTTTGGGTTTTTATTAATAGTCAGCTTACTGTAATGTGTGTGTGTGTATACACTGTCAAATACACACACACACACACACACACACATATGCATATGTATATCTAAAAATACATATATACATATATATATGTGTGTGTGTATGAGTGTATATATATATATATATATATATGTATATATTTCTATGTGTATATATATATATATGTGTATATATTTCTATGTGTATATATTATATATATATATATATATATGTATATATATGTGTGTGTATGTTTGTGAGTGTCTGTATGTGTATGATTATATATATATATATATATATATATATATATATATATATATATGGTGTGTACGCATACATATAGCATGCACGCATATATATATATATATATATATATATATGTATATGAATGCATGTGAGTATTTGTAACTGTTGTTATGCGTGTCTTTGTGTTTCTCGTGTGTTTGCGTGTACTGGTATATATATGTATGTGTGTGTGTGTACCTGTGCCCATGTAAGTGTATGTGAGAGGATGTGTGCTTATGTGTGTCTGCAAGAATGTATGTGTCTGCTTGCATGTGTGTGTGTGTGTGCGCGCGAGAGCGTACGCGCGCCTGTTTGACAGAGGTAGCAGTGTTAAGGAAGATAAAGTGCAGGTCCCGTCAATATTACTTGGGTGATATGCATATGAGAGAGTGAAAGTGCGTGAGTGGCGATGTTTCAAAGATGGTGGCGGTGCCAGAGATGGTAGCGCAGCAGCTAAGATGGCCGTGTGTATAATGAAGACAAACGATTGATGTTGTTGCTAGATTTATAATATTGTTACATACATAATTCAGCCTTGCTAAGGCATTTTTGCAGAGGTATAAATTCCGACTTTCTATCGACCATGGCGTTGTGCCAAACCTTCTAAGGGAGTGGATATCGTCAATGTAATCGAAAGCATTATTTTACTGGCAGCAGGGTTGTTGTTGTTGTTGATGTTGTTTTTGTTCAGTTCTAGATCAGCCCTTAACTAGCAGACCTGTGATCATAGACATTGAATCTGCTAATCCTTCCCGTGTTCGGCTCTTTTTAAAAATTTTTGTTCCAGATATTTATCAAAGAACAGAACAAACGAAGGAACAAATGAACGTATTAGATAAAGTAATCGGAGATTAACTCTGTTTTAAGGCCAAAAACAGGCCCAGAACTCTGATTTAGTCATTGCAAAATACTGCTGATCATAATCCACTTTAATCCGAGCTCATTTTGGGATATGGGCAAAAACAACAATCATAAAAGCACACCATACGATAATGAATTTTTGGGTTTATGAATTACTAGTCTATTGTTCACACAATCTAGGGCCCGCTAACATAATATTTTGCAAGCTGGTGCTACAGTGGTTCTCTTCTATAGTATTGTTGTTGATGTTTATCCCCAAGAAACCATAACGGAGCAGAATTATGACCAATGGTTTCTAGCCGTGCCCATCTCAACTTGCTTTCACATTAGCTTTTACTTCGGATTTATATGTCAATGGACTACATTATCCAAAGTATCTTGTTTTGTTTGCCCTTAAGATGAGATTTGAGGTTGAGTTGGGCTTCTTTTTCGTAAAGTTTGCTTTTCAAAGTCGCTAGCAGACCTTTAAGCTATGGTTCCTCTGCAAGAAATAGCTGTAGCCTACTCTTCAAATTATCCCCTATTGATCTGCATTTTTGTAAAATATATAAATCAGCTCCGGTAAGATATTTAACGCAGATATAAATCCAGATTCAAATCGATTTTCTGTGACCAGATATTCTGCTAAAAACTATTTCAAGGGAGTAAACTGCGTCAATTGAATCGATACGGTGATTTACTGGTACTCGATTTACCCAACGAAAGCCTCTAAATCAAGGATGGCACATCTTCTTCAATATTCCACTTGATTTTATAACTGCTGCAATTAGCATTCTTTAATTTTCAGATATATTGGGACCGTAATGTAGTAAAGCTTATTACTGAGTGGTTGATCGCACACACGTATGATGCGTGAAGGTTTTGTTTTTAAAGGACTTGCATTAAATTTAATGTAATAGTTTTCTTCCACTGTTATCTCAAAGGAAGTCTTTTAACTTTGTAAATTATATTTTAGAAAGAAGCAATATATAAGTGTTGTTTCATATAATCAAGAAGAAGAGTTTAGCTTCTTTCTGAAAATGCTTATACATCGAAGTTCTAGGTATAGTTGGTTTACTTGGAATAGATGATAAGTTACCCTCAAATCATATACAAACGATTTTATGGTATTGTTACATGGCAACAAGGAAATCATTATGTTGTTATTTGACTTGTTAGAAACGGTAGCGGTATATCCCTCAAATAACATGTTACATTCTGAAAACTGACGAGAAGGATACACTGGATAATGTGGTACTAGGTAGATTGTGGCTGAAGACGTGTTGAGCACGGGTGGAACGTGTTTTTTCATAGGTTTTCTCGGTCAAAGCTGATGCAATACACCTGATGTGATATCAAGTACAGCTCCAGAGGATATGAAATCATTCGTGCTTTCCCCATAGACATCAATAACGTAAGTAAACCGAAATTGCTTCTTGTAGAGATTGAAACAAGTACCTCATCGTTCTAGACTGTCGGTGAGCTAGGATTACTGCTCCACAACAACCGATCCCTTAGTGGCAAGTGAAATTCGATTCTCACGTTTCGGAAACCCAACATCGAGACAAAACACGCAAATTCAGGCGCCATCGAACTTACCTCATTTTTTTATTCTATCACATTCGAAATAACTTCTTTAGTATTTCGTGAGACAACTGATCATGCCCCTATTTTGCTGTGCTCCCATCCGTAACGAAGTTAAAGGGGGCCTGACAGTAACACGACAGAGGTTGCATACTAGCCGACCCTAAATCCAGTAGCATAACTTTTTCTCAGTAATTAGTAAGTTCAAACATAAACGAGTAATTTTTGCTGATGAACAACACCTCAAGATATCGCTGAAGACAAAGGACGATAACATGAAAAGGTAGGATTTATTTACGTTTGTTATATGTTTTATACAGAGATATATGCAAAGAGCTTATTTCGAAGTTGATATTGAACTCACTTGTATTGAAGTCATTTCATTGTAGTGAAATTATTTCAACATTCGCAAAATCACTTTGACTTCCTGACTGTGTCATTCATTTGTCTTTTTTTTTCTTTTTTTTTTACTTATTTCAGTCATTTTGATTGCGGCCATGCTGGAGCACCGCCTTTAATCGAGCAACTCGACCCTGGGACTTATTCCTTGTAAGCCCAGTACTTATTCTATCGGTCTCTTTTGCCGAACCGCTATGTTACGGGGACATAAACACACCAGCATCGGTTGTCAAGCAATGCTAGGGGGACAAACACAGACACACAAACATACACGCACATACATACATACATATACATATATACGACAGGCTTCTTTCAGTTTCCGTCTACCAAATCCACTCACAAGGCTTTGGTCGGCCCGAGGCTATAGTAGAAGACACTTGCCCAAGGTGCCACGCAGTGGGACTGAACCCGGAACCATGTGATTGGTAAACAAGCTACTTACCACACAGCCACTCCTAAGCCTATATCTTGTATTCTTAATAATGCTAAAAAGATTTCGATCCGTAGTAATGGTTCTTTAAAATGGCACTCCTAACCCTGTGAGTACGCATTTCATTTCGTTCTAATCTAAATATTTGATATTAAATTCTTGATGCATTACATTAATATTTCTAACAATACATTCGTTTAGGTTCCCTATTTAAAATTGCTTTAAACGGAAACCTCGAATGTATTTCAATGTTTAGATTTTGAGATTATGTCTTTCGTGTCGATCTTAAATTTCTTTGATATCCGCTCTATCGTCATACGGTATTGCAAACTCTATAACCTTATAGTATTACGTTTTTTTTTATTTATTTGTATTCTACGACCATATTTGGTCTTCTTACTTCAATAAATGCTCAGTATTTATGGAAAAATTCTTTAAAATCCTTTAATTATTATCAACATCACAGCCTCTTGTATATGTAAATACCACTTTTCTATCACTTTGAACACACTAAGTTGGCTACCATCCCACGGCACTGTTTTACCGATACTGTCACTCCGGCATTTATATTCATTTTCCAATAACTTACCACATTCACTCACGAGAGTGTCTAAACATTCATCCCCTTTCCACAGATTCTGCGTTTGCTTTCTGACTAAGTTTTATGAAAGTTTACCGCGATCAAATTCGTTCTAATGGCTTCTCCTTGAGTGGCTATAATTAGCGATCCAATATCTCGTTTCAGATTCCCATCTGTTAACCAACGTTCTTTATTTTCGAAATCTTCGGGTTGTTGCATCAATTGGTTTTATAATTCTTAATTAGTTCAGTTATTTCTTCAATCGCTCTTCTATACTTGAATTCTCTTGCTGTTTCACTAATTTTTGGATATTTCTTGTGCCGGTAGTATTCTTCTTTCACTACATATGACTTGGCTTTTCAAATCCATTATCACTGTGCTAGCGATGACTTCAGCATTTAAGAAGCACCTGTATCCTTCCTTTCTTGGTAGGTGGAGCCAATCAATATTACTTTTAGGGTAGTATGCGTTAAACATTGTGAACAACTTCTTAGTTCTTCTAATTCATAAAATTCTTGTTGTTGTATTAGGTGAGGGCACATTGCCTAGTGGTTAGAGTGCTGCACTCATGATCGCGATGTCGTGGTTTCAATTCCTAGACCGGGCGGAGCGTTGTGTTTTAGAGCAACATACTTCATCTCACGATGCTCTGCGATCATTTCGACAGCTGAAAAGTGGTACACCGTGCACCTGTTTAGGCAATGTCCATTTGATAGAGAAAGTGGATCACTATAAACAAATCATTTATGTAGGTCGTCGACAAAAGCTGAACGCTCATAAGTCGTCTTCGACGGGAGAGTTCATCATCATCATCATCATCATCATCATCATCATCATCATTATTAAGGCGGCGAGCTGGCAGAATCATTAGCAGCATTTCACCCGTTCTGAGTTCAAATTTAGTCGAGGTCGACTTTGCCTTTCATCTTCTCAGGGTCGATAAAATAAGTATCAATTGAAGACTCCCTCAGAATTGCTGCCCTTGTGACAAAATTTGAAACCATTATCATTATTATTATTATTATTATTATTATCATAATTATTATTATTGTTGTTGTTGTTATTGTTATTATCCGTGACACTTTTGCTCCAGCAGGGGTTATACTGACACTACCAAATGAACGACTCATATCCTTTGACCAAAGATCCTTTGGGTCATTTCGTACTCCTTCAAATTTTGACACGCGCCTTAGAATCATTACTGTTCCTAACAAAGCTGTTTTCTGCAGCATTCCCGTTCTGATGGTAATTCACAGCTTCTCAATCTATATATCTAACCTTTTGCTAACGACCCAATGCACCAAACACAATCCGTGCCTCTTTCAAGTACCTGACTCTCCTTAGTCTCTTGATTCCCCTCATCAGCCTAGGATATTTCTCAACTTTCTCACTTTCTTTCTCATTCGCCCTGTTGTCCCAAGGTTAAGTAATATCTACAATAATTGCTTCGTTTTTCTTAAAACTGCGATAACAATGTCGTGTTTTCTAGCCATAATAAAACGATCACAATGGCTGCTCATGTCCCACAAGATCTTATATCGTTTGTTTTCTGCAACCCTTACCGGTTAGTCCTCATAACATTTCTCCTTTCTGTTCATGTTAAAACTACTCTCACTAGTTGCCATATCAGGTGTTATCTCTAATTCTTTGTGGTGATTATCCTCACCTATTTTCTATGTTAGTCAGCCACCCTACACTTCTTTTTCCTACACTTCAGATATCACGCCAAAGCTTCCTTCTTTCATCTGTATCAAGGATTACATCATCATTCTCAACTATGCCGTTCATCTCCTGATAGAATCAATTCTGATTTTTTCACAAACAACATTCTGTTTATACTGCATTGACGCGTTGTTCATACCTCTTGATTTTTTCAGCTTTGTCATGTATCTTTTGTTTCAGCCCTTCAACAATTACCGTTGTATTTTTTTTTCTCATGATATTGAACTTCCCTGTAAGTTGTTCAATATTTCCCCTTTTTCTTAATGTACCTCGTTTTTTCTCTATCCAGAATATTAATATCTTTCCGAATCATTTTGATGTTCCCTTCAATTATCCTTTTCTACCATGATTCTTTGATCTGATTTTGTGTAGTCTGTTTCAGACCTAACTATTTAGCAATGCAGATACTTGCAGCACTTATGAATTTGTTGGTTGTGTTGATTCTTATTGGCACCTTACCAAGGATGCTGCATACTTTGTTAGTTATCTGTTCTAGCAGAAGTTGCTTTGCTTTCTAAAACTGTTTTTAATTGCTGCCTCCTGATATAGAGATTTCCAATATACCAGTAATCATCCGTCTGTCTTTTTCCGACACGTCTTTTAATTCATTGATGTCACCTTCTGCATCATCTTGAATAGTCACTTCCACCTCTTCTTGATGGATTCCACCATTTTCCGTATTGTCATCTCTATTTTAATCTCCAGCATCTAGAGCTCCTGGTTTATCTTTCTTTTTATAACTTCAATTTCCATCTCAGATAGCCATCCGTTTCTGCGTACTGCTCTGTCCTTATTACAAATCTTCTCTTCGGTGGATTCAAAGAGCCTTAGCTCCGGCCATATTTCTTATATCTTTTGTTTATATCTTCTGATTGGCACACCATATTCGTTCACAGGCTTGCTTCTTAAATAGCATTTCATTACAGCCTAGTTTATCTCCTGATATCAATACACACACACATACACACTCACACACACAAAACATTCATACGCACACACACACGTTTATACGCATACACAATCATACATAGTTATACGTATCTAGATACACACGCACACACACATGCATTCATACACATCGATGCCCTAGCGCTCACTTTAATACTTTATCGGTCTTCTCCTCGTCTTTCTTGCAGTATACTACACTAGACCCTATCATGATGAAGGACTATATCCGAAACGTCATAACAATTAACTTATTTCATTTCATAATAATTTTGATCGCCATGTTATTTCCCCTAGTTTTCTTTCAATTTGATTTTTTGAACGTATTTGCATCTCCACCTAAATGTATGTTGTACGTATATTCGTGTGTATGTGTGAAAATTCTGCAACAATATTTAGATGGGGATGTCAAAAGCGAAATCAATCTCCTTGACGATTACACATGGTACTTCAGAAGCTATGAATCCAGCATTTATAAGGTTCTTTTCTAACATCTTGGCCATCAATATATTTTGATATAAATAAATATTGTAACATCTGAGATGTTTTCTTTTCAGTAGCATAAATTTTCGTGACTATTAACCTGTTTAGAGTGTATACATATACAATATATATAACTGTGCTGACAATTGCTGTTTTGCCTAAAAAGAATTATGGTTATTACACTTAGTTTAGAAATAAAGATGTTTCTTTCGAAGTCAATATAAAGTTATGTTCATTAAAGAATAAGACTTTTGATGGTGAATAGAGAACTGTTCGAAAATTAATACCTGCATACACACACACACACATATACTCTTTTTACTCTCTTTTACTTGTTTCAGTCATTTGACTGTGGCCATGCTGGAGCACCGCCTCTAGTCGAGCAAATCGACCCCGGGACTTATTCTTTGTAAGCCCAGTACTTATTCTATCGGTTTCTTTTGCCGAACCGCTAAGTGACGGGGACGTAAACACACCAGCATCGGTTGTCAAGCAATGCTAGGGGGACAAACACAGACTCACAAACACATACACACACACATATATATATACATATACACGACAGGCTTCTTTCAGTTTCCGTCTACCAAATCCACTCACAAGGCATTGGTCGGCCCGAGGCTATAGCAGAAGACATTTGCCCAAGATGCCACGCAGTGGGACTGAATCCGGAACCATGTGGTTCGTTAGCAAGCTACTTACCACACACACACACAGACTCACACACACACACCACACACACACACACACACACACACACACACATATATATATATATAATTTTAAAATAAGAATGTTGTTAAAAGTAACTTCGAAGTTTCCGTCAGCTAAACCAACGTCCAACGATGTCTTACCTGGCCGAAATATAGAAGGTCACTGTCAATAACATTCTTGTTTAAGAATAATAAATGAGGCAGCACGGAATTTTGTCATTGAACAGGTCGCGGACACAAACCAACGAAACTATTTTGACAAATTTAAATGTTGAAGTGAATCTAACAGTTTTTGTGTATTTTTAAATGGCTTATAAACACTTATAAAAACTTATAAACACCTTCCACGCTGCAATTGTTTTCGTTCCAGCACACGATTTCAGGTCAGATCACTTGCTATGCAAGTACATCTCCGTAATAATAAATTTGTATCCTACAAAAGTATAGAGTAACCCGCTAAATTAAGGTAAAATTTTTTTATTGTTTTTATTGTAAAAAAACATATAAACACACACCACACACACACACACACACACACACACACTCACAGACACACAGATGCACACACAAACACATTGACACACCTTATTTGATAAGATCATGGACAACTACTCGCATAATCTCTTGCTCTCAAATAATGGAGAAGATTCAAGGAAAGCTCTAGCAACCTCGTCTCATCCAATATGCTAAAAAAAATCCCAAGAATCTGAGATTGTTGGCGTAGTAGACCCATGTGCTATACAGTATAGAACAGTTAAAATAATGAAACACTAGAGATTAAGAAAATACGTGTGGAGAAATAATTACATCAACTCCAGTATATAACTGGTACTTATTGTCGACGACACGGGAACATGGGGATGAATACTCGAAAAGGAAACATGAAGGCCTGTAACTAAAATTATCGCAATGAATTGTAATTGATACTTTATCGTTTCTGCTATTTACAAGCAATGACCTAAGAAGGGCCATCATCTGTAAGTAGTGCGTTGGTCCACATTACTCTATAAGGAGCATAAGGCTGGTTTCCCGATTCCTCAGGCATTTGTGTTTCTCACTAGATGGAACGCCGGTCCGTTGCAGGGTTACTTATTTTTAACAGCTGGTGGAGTGGAACAACGTGAAACGTGTGTTTTGCTCAAGAACACCACGCGTCGCTCGATCCAGGATTCAATACCACAATCTTACGATCATGAGTCTGTAGCGTACACTCTAGTGAATTTATTATATATACACACATTCGAACGTAGCAAATAACAGCTAACCTTTGGAGGCTATTTGGACGCCGTTGTGTCGACCTATCTGATTGGTTGCATATTAGCACAGAGTCAGAGACAAATTGCGCCAATACCAACCAATCAGAGTGGTGGACACAAGAGGGTCAAAATCGCGACAATGGTTAGCTGTTACCTGCAACGTTTGAATGTATGTATATATAATAAAGGAGAGGGTAATTTCATTAGAATGTGCCCTATAAGTCCAACACCCTAACCATTAATACAGATTAAGTCTTAATCTGTATTAATGGTTAGGGTGTTGGACTTGTCTTCGAATTGTTCTCCATCTGTTTCGGTACATAACGTGCACGCACATATACGTGCATGCATATGAAAAAAGATTTTATATATATATATATATATATGTGTGTGTGTGTGTGTGTGTGTGTGTGTGTGTGTGTGTGTGTGTGTGTGTGTGTGTGTGCGTGTGTGTGGGTGTATGTATAAATATGTATATACATATAATTTGTGTATGTATATTCTTTTATTCTTTTACTTGTTTCAGTCTTTTCCCTGTGGCTATGCTGGAACACCGCCATAGTGTACACACATG
>NW_021835049.1:0-7500 GCF_006345805.1 Octopus sinensis | reverse complement strand
ACAATATATACGCATACAACTACGTGCGCACACAAACACAAATGCACACACTCATATATACATGCACACACAACACACATATAGAAGACTAACCAAAGAAGTATATATGGTTTTAAAGACTCATCAAAAACAGTAAATTTTAATTTTTAACTTATATTTCAAAAACAAACACTATTTTATAGTATTACTTCAAATTTTAAAAAAACTACCATTCGATATGTTATACAAAATTCAAATTTTATATCTCTGAAGAGCAGAAGAGTTGTCTATAAATGCTTATCAATATAGGATATCATTATAGGGACAACACTTCTGTGAAACGAGCGTAAGATGCTTTAAATACTTAATTCAAAACTTTTAAACTGTCATATACATTATATATTTATACTTATTCATATTTACATATATTTTTATAAATATTTATATTTTTAATATAACAACATTTTTTACACGCGTATGTATTTTTCTAAAGAATTTTCTAATATTGATTTCCTGATATTAATAATAATTATTATTAATTAATATATAGATATATATATATATATATATATATATATATATATATATAAATGATCTAAGTGATATGATATATATGTAAAAAATGTAATATATAATAAATATCTGTAAATATAAACCATCCGATCTTCTGAGCACCTCATTTCTTCTAATAATATATATATATATATATATATATATATATATATATATATAATAAGACATATATACGTAGTGGTGCGTATATATATGTATGTATGTATGTATGTATGTATGTATGTATGTATGTATGTATATGTATGCATGTATGTATGTATGTATGTATGTATATATATATATATATATACATACATATATATAGAGGGTTAGATAGATAGATAAATAGATAGATATAGATATAGGTATGATCGTATCCACTCGACAGGTAAGCTACATAGATTCCAAGACTTATGCTAATCATGTTAAACTCCCACCATCGCTGAGACACGTTAATAAATTGAAACGCCGTGTGCGTGTGTGTGTATATCTACCTACCTACCTACCTACCTACCTTCCTACGTACGTACGTACGTACCTACCTACCTACCTACTTACCTACCTACCTACCTACATACCTATCTATCTATCTATCTATCTATCTATCTATCTATCTATCTATCTATCCATCTATCTGCCTATATTTATATATATATACACACACGCACACACACGCACACACACAGATGCACACACACATATATACACATGTATGTGTTTGTATATGTTTAAATGTGTGTGTATATTATGGTGGTCAGGTATGTGTAATCATACCCTTGAGTATCCACTTGAAGCTCCACGGATTATATACTGTATGTCTGTTTGTGTATGCGGGCTTTTGTGTGCACAGGTGTTTATGTATTTGGTTGCTAGTATATATACATGTAAATATATAAATATATATATATATATCTATACGTATCTCTCTTTAACTCTCTTTTACTTGTTTCAGTCATTTGACTGCGGCCATGCTGGAGCACCGCCTTCTAGTCGAGTAAATCGACCCCAGGACTTATTATTTGTAAGCCTAGTACTTATTCTATCAGTCTCTTTTGCTGAACGGCTAAGTTACGGGGACTTAAACACGCCAGCATCGGTTGTCAAGCAATGGTGGGGGGACAAACACAGACACACAAACATATACACACATACATATATATACATATATACGACGGGCTCCTTCCAGTTTCCGTCTACCTAATCCACTCACAAGGCTTTGGTCGGCCCGAGGCTATAGTAGAAGACACTCGCCCAAGGTGCCACGCAGTGGGAATGAACCCGGAACCATGTGGTTGGTAAGCAAATTACTTACCACACAGCTACTCCGTATATATGTATGATATAATGCCTGCTTTTATGGATGTGTGCATATATCCACGTAGTATGTATGTATGTACGCATGTACGCATGTATGCATGCATGTATGTATGTATGTATGTATGTATGTATGTATGTATATGTATGTATGTATGTATGTATGTATGTATGTATGTTTGTTTGTATGTATGTATGCTTGCGTGCTGAGTCAGCGTCGCATAAGTTATACTAACTTGCAAAAGGTTGTCTTATATTTTATTTGATGTTAGTCAATTGGTTTGTACTTATTCTTGTAGTGTTTTTTTTTTCTCTTAATAGACATACAAAATATTCTAACAAATATAGTTAATACCCTCAAGTGTGCTATTTTCTGTCAGGAAGATTCTTCTTGAAGTATATGATACGGTAAAGGTACGTTACCCTGAATTTCATTTTCTCAGGCGATATCACTGAGGCGGTATCCATAAGCAATGAAGTATATCCGACGAGTGGTTATTGTACTAGTTTGTAAATAAACAAACAAACAAACAAATCAATAAATAAATAAATGGAATGAAATAAACAAATAAATGGAATGAAATACGATAAAAACTATTCAATCATTCTCACCGATCCTACTGTATTTATATAACCATTATCCTATGTTCTGAGCTGCTTACGTAACTCGAAGTCATAGTGCATCAAATGTATATTTTTTCTCTTTTTCTCTTCTTTTATTTTATTCCCCCTCCCCCCGCCCTTTATTAGGTTGATATATTGCAATAAGCGAGATACGAGACATCAATCACAGAGTAAGTTAACTCTTGTTCTTCATCATCATCATCATCATCATCGTCATCATCAACATCACCATCATCAGCATCATTGTTATTATGATTGAGTAAGGCGTTAGCACGTCGGGCAAAATGATTACTGGCATTTCGTCCGTCTTTACGTTCTGAGTTCAAATTCCGCCGAGGTAGACGTCTCCTTTCATTCCTACGGGGTCGATAAAATAAGTACCAGTTAAGCACTGAGATCGATGTAAATCGACGTACTTTTTTTTATCCGAACTTGCTGCTGGCCTTGTGCCAAAATTTGAAACCTTTATTATTAAAAGTGGTGGCGAATCGGCAGAATAATTTAGCAGGCTGATCAAATTTATTAGCAGCATTTCGTCCGTCTTTACGCCTTGAGTTCAAATTCCGACGAGGCCAGCTTTGCTTTCCATCCTTTCGAACAAAATTTGCAATCGTTAGGTTACAAACGATTGAATGTATTGATTCAATTTTGCTTTTACTTTTAGATAATTTCACATTTCACATGTGCCACTTATTTCGGTATTTGATCTTTCAATATTAATTTCAAGCTTTCTCCATTCTCTTAACTTTCAGAGGGCTTATCTGGGTTTCTAAATGTTTTATTCACCCCTTCATAGTTCAAACATAATCTATCTATATCTGTAAAACAGTCCTTGGACGAAAATTGTATGCACACTTTTCTTTGACGGTTAATGGATCGAGCTGAAAATTGGCAGGGATACTAAATGCGTGGTGAGGATGAGACCCGTGGCTAGAGTAGAGGACACTTGCCCAAGGTGTCACGTAAATATGGACCCTGTAGGAATGGTTGTCAAAAGTGGACCTCGGCAGGATTAGAACTAAGAACGTAGGGTGGAGCAATTAAATACTACCAAGGCATTTTGTCTGACATAACTAACGATTTTACTATGGAAAATGGATTTAATGGAAAAGATATAACGGATTATATTGAGCTTCAGAACGGAGTCTGGAAATACGAAAGGCAACTACTTGACACAAATTAATTTTTCTGATCATCTTACCGGTTCTGTCAATCTACAGCTGTACTCTTTTCTGTAACCCTATGTTATCCGACGATAGATTTTAGTCTACGAGTGATAATTGCATCTTCAACATTTCACAAAAAATAGAGATGACTACAATTAACAAAAGAGAGCGAGAATAAAAGAAAAAATCAGTCTGTTTCTTTCTGACATCGTAAAATTACTTACATCGTCCCCCATCTCTTTATTTTCCTATAATATCTATGTTATTAGATTTAGTTTTCTCTCCTTACGATCTTTTTGATGTGTTTTTCTCTGTCAGCAATGTTGTTCTTGTATTCATAGCCAATTGTTTTACCGTTTCTCTCCTTCTGGTAGAACTTATATTTTTTGCATAAATTGTTTGCGTCTCTTTTTAAATCACAATATTTCGTTATGCTCTTGTAAAGAAAATGCCTGTGTAGATTTTCCTTGTAATTCCAATACTTCGGTTTTATTTCCAATTCCAGCTTCATTTTGTGCTGGTTTTTATTTTTTTTCAAAGATATATTGCCGTTCGTTGATAAAAGACATACATATCTTACCGTCTTTGACTTGAAACATGCATAAATGAATTGGCCTACATTAGAGTATGATCTTTTTATCATTCTATGGGAGTTGTTAAGGCATATTATTATTTCCCCCGGTTTTTCCTGGGAAGTTTCGTTATGCCAACGTATGTTATTTTCAACACTGATATGCCTGTGTTCATATTAGAGTTAATAAATTCAAGTACCTGATATGAGCTTTTTTTTAACGCGAGCACCTTTCATTTAGTTTTTGTAACTGAGTTTAAACATTAGTCCTGTGCAACTGAAATCAAAACTGTTTCTTCTTATGTTCCGGGTTTTTATGCTTTGAATAACTTGTAGGCTTCGCTCTTGCTTACAGTGTATTGCCCGCATTGCAATATTTCTCTCCATTTTAACTTTTATATATTTGCGAATCTCGTTTTGATTTTGTCTTCTGTTTTTCTTTTTACCATTTTCTTTTTATTCTTATTTAGATATTTCTATTCGGTGTAGTTAGCATCCAATTTGCACTTAATATTTTTTTTTATTATAAACAACAAAATAAGAAAAAAAGCTCTTTTTTGTTTTCTTTATGTTTCTTTACTACTCTTCTACATTTCCTATTGTTAGCCTCTAATTATCGTGCTACACATACAGTGGGTATTTTGCAGTAGTTTTCTACCTGCCTCATACTTCAATCCGTGTATGGCAAAGCATTTCATACGAAAGTTTTTTGTTCTATATCATATTTAGCGTTGTAGTTTTTATCACAATGTATGTTTCATGTATTTTAGGCATAATTTTATGAATCTTAACAGTAAAATCCGTTGTAACTAAAATATCTGATATCACATTTACACAACGAAAGAGATTATGCAAAGAGATCATCATAAAATAGAAGATACCTATTTTATCACATGCGCAACAATACCTATTTCTTTACTACCCACAAGGGGCTAAACATAGAGAGGACAAACAAGGACAGACAAACGGATTAAGTCGATTATATCGACCCCAGTGCGTATCTGGTACTTATGTAATAGACCCCGAAAGGATGAAAGGCAAAGTCGACCTCAGCGGAATTTGCAAAGTCGACCTCAGCGGAATTTGAACACAGAACGTAACGGAAGACGAAATGCGGCTACGCATTTTGCCCGGCGTGCTAACGTTTCTGCCAGTTCGCGCAATAATACCTCAGCACGAAATATCAAGTACATCCTAAGTAGATTATATTCACATCTCAGTGTTTTTACTAAATAATTTCTTGTGAATTTGACCCGGGATTTCTTTGCTGGTTTTGTTTATAAGAGATGTATGAGAGATTTTGTAATCGTTGCTTGGTTCCAAGTTAGTTCTATTAAAAAAAACAAACAAAATCTCTCTATGGTAGCCGTTATATTTTAGACGGGAAAAATGAAATTGGAAATAAAATTACCCAATTCCTTGTATTTTAATTTTAAACCATAGAGTGCGATTTTTTGAAAGAGGGTGGAGCTAATTTCCTGCTGATGTTAGTTGGCGGCCCACGAAGAAATTACTAAAACAGAAGCAGAGCAACTGTTAAATTGGTATTATTCCCTCCTCGAGTTTCGTTCTACAAAGAGGTATGGATGTATATATGTAAGCATGCAAACAGCTACGTATGTATGCATGAAGGTATGTATGAATACACATATATATATATGCATATATACGCATGTTTAATTATATATGTATATGTGTACAATTATGACTCCCTGAGGGTCCATTTAAGAATTGTTGGGGGGTCCATGCAACAAAATAGTACACTGGGAATCAACAATAGTACTTTAAGGCCCCCTGAATAAATTTAGCTTTAGATATATGTATTGGTATATATTGCAAGAAACAGCTCGGTTTCTTTCTATAGCATTTGACATAGTTCAATCTACACAAGTTTATGTGTGAAAAACGAAATAGGAATTTTGTAAGAGGTTTCTATAAAACTAGTTTTTAAGCATCAAACAGCTATGGGAGTCCATCTGAATAAAATAATAATCAAAGGGGTCTACTGATAAGAAATGGTAGAGAACTCCTAACCCTTGGATGTAGTTACAGAGTCAGGCTCTATATTATTACGAGTTAACATGTGACGTGTGAATTTCTTTATAATTTATTCATATTCATACACACAGGATAACTGCTTAACGTAAGATATACACGTCACCCACAATTGTTTTGGAATGAAACGAATGTGATAAGTTGTTGCCTGTTACCTATAGCATTTGTATAGCTATTCATATATATATATATACTTATTTCCTGCTCACTCTCTACTGATTTCCTCTCCTTCATTTCTATCTTTCTACCCCGCTCTCCATTTACCTAATTCCCACTATTTCTATAAATTTTTCTCATTGTTGAACTAATGAAGTAAACATTCCTAATGAGTTAACAATAATCCAGGTGAAAGTAGTTGAATTCACTTCATTATTTCTGCAGAGGGAGCTCCATGTAGAGTGAGGGCTGAATATTTCTCTATTTCTTCATAAACATAAGCTTGTAAATGTATGTTTCTGAATAACTGTTTACACACACACACACATTAAATCATGTACCGTTGTAGTTACGCATTCACCGACATCTGCATTTCTAAATAATATTTTAGTGGGGTATATATATATATATATATATATATCTATATATATATATATATATAGAGAGAGAGAGAGAGAGAGGAGAGAGAGAGAGAGAGAGTGTATATATATATATGCGTGGTATATATATATATATGTATGAATATGTATATATTTAAATATATAGAGATATATGTATATTTATATATATATATATATTATATATATATATATATATATAATATATATATATATTATATATATATATATATATGTATATGGATAAATATAGATATATAAGCAAGATATATGAGATTCAAATGAATTAGGCACTTAAGTTGAGGCACCAAAAATTAGTGGGGCATTATCCGTACAATTTCAAAATGAGGTGAATAGAATTTTATTCAAATTATATATATACATATATATATAAATTATAAATAAGTATAATATCGATATTTAAATATCGATATTATCAAGTGGCCAGCATGGGAAAAATACTGTACAAAGGTAATAATTTTAAAATCCTGGATCTTGAATTATTCAATAATATTTTTTGCTAGTCTATTTTGTCCATCTCCCTTATCTTAATGTACGATATGAGCATTTAACGTGGTTTTTAAAGTCAGGGTTTTGACTGCTATTTCGGCATGGTGGTGTCTCTCAGACACCCTTATTTTTAGTTGTACATATATGTAAATATATTTATATTGTGTGTATGTAT
>NW_021835048.1:42500-44446 GCF_006345805.1 Octopus sinensis | reverse complement strand
CCTGTCTTCGTCTTTTGTTTTTTTTCGTAAACTTCCCTACATCCATGTGTAGCTAACTGACGTTTCCGAGAGAATGCTTTCCCACAGGCATCACAGGGATACTGCTTGTCCTTTGTATGGATACGTTTGTGAGCCGTTAAGGTACTTCTTTGTGTAAAAGACTTACCACAGATATCACAGTGAAATGGTTTCTCTCCTGTATGAATACGTCTGTGGTTAGACAAATCCCCACTCCGAGAGAATAATTTACCACAGATATCACAGTCATATGGCTTTTCTCCTGTATGAATGTGTTTGTGGATAGTCAAGACACTGTTTCGTGAGAATGATTTACCGCATATATCACAGGTATATACCTTCTCACCTGTATGAATATAACTGTGAACAGTTAAATTACTTCTTAAAGAGAATGATTTACCACAGACATTACAATGGTATGGCTTCTCACCTGTATGAACATACCTGTGGCTATTTAAGCTAACGACATGGGAGAATAATTTACCACAGATATCACAGCGATATGGCTTCTCACCTGTATGAGTTCGTTTGTGAGTGGTTAAGTTACCTGTAAGGGAGAATGATTTGCCACAGATATCACAGTGATATGGTTTCTCACCTGTATGAATACGTTTATGGATCGTTAAGTCACTGCTTCCGGCAAACGATTTTCCACAGATATTACACTGATATGGTTTCTCACCTGTATGAATGCGTTTGTGAATGGTTAGGTTACCTTTCTGGGTAAAGGACTTTTTACAGATATCGCAGGGGTACATAGTTTTTCCATTATTTTTCAGCAGCTTTTTAGGACAATGAAACCTTTCGGGGTGTGCCCTGAATCCAACCTGGTCCTCACGTAAGTCATTTTCCATTTCTTCTTCTTCTTCCACTTCTTCTTCTTCCTCTTCTTCTTCTTCCAATTCTTCTTCTTCTTCTTCCACCTCAACACAAGTTTTGCTTTTTGTTTTTATATTTCATCCCCAACAAATATGCTTTGTATGTAAAAAATTCTTCAATGTTTCTGACTTCCAAAATTCTGAAAAGAAAAAAAAAAACCAGTATAAGATATAGAAGTTCTGCATTTGTAGTTTTAATATATTTCTGGGCAGAATTATGTTTTACACATGACATGTACCGTAAATCCTCAAGTATAATCCACATTTTTTCCCCAAAATTTAAAGGTCAAAATCCCTAGTGCGTACTATATATGAGGTTAAAAATGAAAATTATTTTCTAAGCAATGTCCGAGTCTCTATTTTGCAGTCATGCAATGTTTATTCAGACGCATTTTGTGATGTCGGGCACGAAAATACCTTAAGCTAAGCCTGAAAGCAATGAAGTCATAAAAGAATAATCCATAACTTGCAATAAGCAACATTTATTAAAATAAAAGCATTCAGAACACAGAATAACATGTAACAAAAATAATTTGCAAACATATTTACATTCCCATATAACAGTTAAGAACATCACCATTATCGTATTACGCATGTGCGAAAGTGTTTGTTTGACTAGGTGCTGCTGGCTTAATTATGCACGACTCAAGTTAGAGAAGGGGTGTGTATTATACACAAGGTCTAGGTTTTTCAGAGGTACAAGCCCCTAAAAATCCCCTGAATATTATACTCAAGGGCGGACTATATTCGAGGATTTATGGTAACCTTTCATAACTTTTTTTCAATATTTGGAATTTTCTGGAAATTCTTGTGAATTTGTTTGCCTGTGCTGGTGCCACATAAAAAGCACTCGGCCCACACTGCAGGATAATTGGTGTTAGGAAGGCCATCCAGCCATAAAAGCCGCGCCAAAAAAGACACAGAAGTCTGATGCAGTCCTCTGCCTGGCCGGCTCCTGTCAAACCATCCACACCCATGTCAGCATGGAAGGCAGACATTAAATGATGATGGTGGTGATGATGATGATGACATGGGAATTCATATGACAAT
>NW_021835048.1:25000-35000 GCF_006345805.1 Octopus sinensis | reverse complement strand
AAATGGCACATGTGCCAGTGACATGTAAAAACACATCTCCAAAATCTGTGAGAATGGCACAGTTTTATGGCACAATTTATGACACTCATCCAAATGTGGCCGTTGCCAGCGCAGCCCCAACTGGCCTCATGCCAGTGGTACGTAAGAGAACCATCCGAACGTAGCCGTTGCCAGCGCCGCCCCAACTGGCCTCGTGCCGGTGGTACGTAACAGAACCATCCGAACGTGGCCGTTGCCAGCACTGCACCTACTGGCCTCATGCCGGTGGTACGTAAGAGAACCATCCAAATGTGGCCGTTGCCAGCGCCGCCCCGACTGGCCTCGTGCCGGTGGTACATAAGAGAACCATCCGAACGTGGCCATTGCCAGCGCCGCCCTGACTGGCTTCGTGCCGGTGGTATGTAAGAGAACCATCCGAATGTGGCTGTTGCCAGCCCCGCCCCGACTGGCCTAGCGTCGGTGGCACGTAAAAAGCACCATCCGACCGTGGCCGTTTGCCAGCCTTGCCTGGCCTCTGTGTCGGTGGCACGTAAAAAGCACCATCCGATCGTGGCTGTTGCCAGCCTCGCCTGGCCCCCGTGCCGGTGGCATGTAAAAAACACCATCCGATCGTGGCTGTTGCCAGCCTCGCCTGGCCCCCGTGCCGGTGGCACATAAAAAGCACCATCCAATCATGGCCATTTGCCAGCCTTGCCTGGCACCCGTGCCGGTGGCACGTAAAAAGCACCATCCGATCGTGGCGGTTTGCCAGCCCCGTCTGGCACCTGTGCCGGTGGCACATAAAAAGCACCCACTACACTCACGGAGTGGTTGGCGTTAGGAAGGGCATAGAAACATTGCCAGATCAGACTGGGCCTGGTGCAGCCTTCTGGCTTCCCAGACCCCAGTTGAACCGTCCAACCCATGCTAGCATGGTAAGTGGACGCTAAACGATGATGATGATGATGATGATTTCACCAACAGTAAAAACCAGAATTTCTAACTATACTGAAATCTTTCAGAATTTTCCAGAAGTCTCACCCGTTCCTTTGACCATGGATACCAACCCAGAGTTTTCCCCGCAAGAACAACCTCGAGAAGGTGACGTGTCCGAATCTCCAGAAGACGACGATGATGCTGCTGTAACCACGACGATCCGAGAAAGAGGTGTGAAAAGCTCTGGCACATTTAGTTTCTTGGCAACGGTAAGTTCTTTGAAATATGATCTGTATTTGTTCTTTTTATCTCTTCTTCTGGTAATTCTTCCTGACAGGTCCACCTTGGTATTTCATGCATGGTGGTGTAATGTTGACAAGGCATTGCTATGATAGCTGCAAGCATGGCTGTGTGGTTAGGATATTTCCTTTGGAATCATGTGGTTGGCGGTTCAGTCCCAATGCATGGACACTCTTGGCTGGTGACCCCTAATATAGCTGCAGCTTGACCAATACCTTGCGGCTGAAAGTGGTGGCCAGAAACCTGAACAACCCTGTTTTGTATGTGTGTGTATACATACATACATACATACATACATATATATATATATCATCATCATCATCATCATCATCATTTAACGTCTGCTTTCCATGCTAGCATGGGTTGGACGATTTGACTGAGGACTGGTGAACCAGATGGCTGCACCAGGCTCCAATTGTGATCTGGCAGTGTTTCTATGGCTGGATACCCTTCCTAACTCCAACCACTCCGAGAGTGTAGCGGGTGCTTTTACGTGCCACCGGCACGAGATCCATTCAGGCGGTGGTGGCAACGGCCATGCTCAAATAGTGCTTTTTATGTGCTACATACACAGAAGCCAGTCCAGTGGCACTGGCAGCGACCTCACTCGAATGTTTTTTCACGTGCAATATCAATATATATATATATATATATATATATACGTACACGACAGGCTTCTTTCAGTTTCTGCTTACCAAATCCACTCACAAGGCTTTGGTCGACCCGAGGCTATAGTAGAAGACACCCAGATATATTACAAATCATTCTTTCCATTGCAGGGCCGAGACTTCCAGCCAGCTGACATCAGCCATCAGTACACAGAACAGGAGAAGCGATTCCTTGGCACATTTACTAGTTTGGATTATCTGCCATCTCACAGCAATGTCTACAAGAACTGGCTGAAAAGACAACGAAGCTCAAGGTTGGTGTCCTGTGGATTTACTTCCACAAATACATATACGTACATACACACACACACACACACACACACACATCATCATCATCATTGTTCGACCGTGGTAGAGACAATAGAATTTACTATGCTACACCAGACTTCATGGTCCATCATAGCATTACGGAGGTCCTGTTGCTGGATGCCTGTCTCCCTGGAGATTATATCAGGGTAGGAGAGTGTGCGCCCTCTGGCATTGCGACCGTGGTCGAGACAATGGAATTTACCATGCTACGCCAGACTTCAAGGTCCATCATAGCATTACGGAGGTCCTGTTGCTGGATGCATGTATCCCTGGAGATTACATCAGGGTAGGAGAGCGTGCGCCCTCTGGTATCGCGACCGTGGTCGAGACAATGGAATTTACCATGCTACGCCAGACTTCACGGTCCATCATAGCATTACGGAGGTCCTGTTGCTGGATGCCTGTATCCTTGGAGATTACATCAGGGTAGGAGAGTGTGCGCCCTCTGGTATTGCGAGTAGATGGCTTCCAGAGGAGGAGAGTAGAAATTACCTCGTTTTCAGCTCTACAACAATGTCCAGCAAACTGGACTCTCCTACCTTTCACAAGAGATGACACAGGTGGTAGTTTCCCCATATATTTGCATTTTGGTTGGATGACGCTTCCACGAGAGATTTTGAGCTCTCATAAGGAGGCGAGTGTAGGTTCCATCCAACTGCCTCTCAAGCTTCTTTGATGATGTCCATGTTTCTGAGCCATATAGTAGAATTGGTTTGACTGTAGCTTTGAAGATTTCAAGTTTGAAGTCTCTACTTAGATTTGATGACCAGATCCTATGCATGTCATTACAGGCTGATCAGGCCATACCCTTTCTAGTTAGAAAATCTACACACACACACGCTCACACACACACATCAACACCACACACACGCACACAGCCCATCTGCTATTGTCATCACATCAAAAGCCCCCCCCCCCTCCAACACAATGTCTAGCAGCCTAAGACTGCCACCACAGGGCTCTTTTGGTAACTAAGCCCAATCCATTACTCACAGGTCTCAACTACAGTGAAAGGTGGCACCTTCTCTAGAATATATATTAAAAGGACTCTGCCCTGTTCAGATGACAATGATATGCTGCTCACAAGAAGCTGTGAAAATAATTTTTCTAGGAGATCAGTCCAATGTGCAAAGAGGTGTTCAGAGATAATAATGGATAATATTTGATAATATATATAGAGATAGAGATAAAATTGGGTAAGTATAATAGAGAGATAATGCCTGATAAAGAAGACAGGTGGAAGAAAAGTAAGAGAAAATAAATTGTAGCTTACCGTAAATCCTTGAGTATAATCCGCATTTTCTCCCCAAAATTTAAAGGTCAAAATCCCTAGTGCGTACTATATACAAGGTTAAAAATGAAAAAATTTTCTAAGCAATATCCAAGTCTCTATTTGCTGTCCGACAATGTTTATTCGGACGCATTTTGTGCTGTTGGGCACAAAAATACCTTAAGCTAAGCCTGAAAGCAATGAAGTCATAAAAGAATCATCCATAACTTGCAATAAGCAACATTTATTAAACGTTATTTCTGTTATTTCTTTATTTTCTGCAAACAAAATGCGCAAAAAAGCTGCACGTTTGCATTATGTTATATATACAATAATAATAAAGGACGTTACTGTATATAGTTTTACAAACCAAGGACGTTATATAGACCTTGACTCAATTTAGAGAAGGGGTACGTATTATACACAAGGTTTAGGTTTTTCAGAGGTACAGCCTCCTAAAAATCCCCTGCGTATTATACTCAAGGGCGGACTATACTCAAGGTTTTATGGTACTATAGAAATTAGAGCCAGCACTGAAAGTTACGCTGTTTCATATACAAATATGTCTTTGTAAACAACGCAACTGAAGAAAGAGAAAACATTCCCGAAATGTGTATGTACACCTATTACATATTTTTACCCTGCATGCATAAGTGAAAGCAGGGTATTATAGTCGCTCATCTGGGTCTGTTCATGTGTTTGCAAAATTACTGGAAAATGGCTGAACGGATTTTCACCAAATTTGGCAGAAATACTCATTAGGTGAGTGGCTTGAACTCATTATTTTGGTTTCATTATCTTCAAAACTGGTGGACATAAGGGACCACTTATATCACACATTTACAGGTAATGGACCCAACAACAGCTTCTTATTTGGCTCATCTATTACTCCCCCCCCCCAGTCATAGATTACTTATCAATTTACATAGGGGTCGCCTATTATACTTACAAATTTACTCAACTGTCCCCTTTCTACAGTATTTACATTTGACGGATATTTGTCCTCATTTTGTTTGTTGTTGACACAACATTTCAGCTGATATACCCTCCAGCCTTTATCAGGTGTCTTGGGGAAATTTCGAACCAGGGTTCTCAATCCTAAGGGCATATGGTGTAGTGGTTAAGAGCGCGGGCTACTAACCCCAAGATTCCGAGTTCGATTCCAGGCAGTACCTGAATAATAATAATAATAATAATAATAATAATAATAATAATAATAATAACAACATCATCGAAAAATACCTTAGGGATGAGAACCCAGGTTCGAAATTTCCCCAAGATGAAGCCTGATGAAGGCTGGAAAATATATCAGCCGAAACGTTAGCAACAAACAAGATGAGGACAAATATCCGTCAAATGTAAATCATCATCATCATCATCATCATCATCGTTTAGCGTCTGGGGTCTGGGAAGCCAGAAGGCTGCACCAGGCTCCAGTCTGATCTGGCAGTGTTTCTACAGCTGGATGCCCTTCCTAACGCCAACCACTCCATGAGTGTAGTGGATGCTTTTTATGTGCCACCAGCACGGGTGCCAGACGAGGCTGGCAAACGGCCAGGATCAGATGGTGCTTTTTACATGCCACCGGCACGGGGGCCAGGCGAGGCTGACAAACGGCCACGATCAGATGGTGCTTTTTACATACCACTGGCACGGAGGTCAGGCAAGGCTGGCAACGGCCACGATCGGATGGTGCTTTTTACGGGCCACCGGCCAATAATAATAATAATAATAATAATAACAACAACATCGAAAAATACCTTAGGAATGAGAACCCAGGTTCGAAATTTCCCCAAGACACCTGATGAAGGCTGGAATGTATATCAGCTGAAAAATTGTGTTAACAACAAAGAAGATGTGGAGAAATATCCATCAAATGTAAATAGTGTGCATAATTCCTCATCTCTTAAATATAGAACTGTATCCCCTTTCTGTCCTTCATTCACAGGTATCAGGTCCATCGATGGCTTCTTATGGGGATCATTGGTTTCACAGTTGGTTTCATTGGGTTTGTCATGCATCAGTTGATCGAACTCATCGCTGATGTGAAATGGACCAAAGCCACCGAATACATTGAGGTGAGTCAGTATTCTTATCTTCTCTTTTATGTTCTGAGTTCAAATTCTGCCGAGGTCAACTTTGCCTTTCATCCTTTCGGGGTCAATAAATTAAGCACCAGTTGAATGTAATTGACTTATAATAGGTTTTTCTACCTATTATATACATTTTTATTATTATTGTTGCAATTTACTTAATCTTTACATTTTATACCGAGTAACCGAAGAAGACCATTTCATACTTAATTTATTGACCCTGAAAGGATGAAAGGCAAAGTTGACCTGAGTGGAATTTGAACTCAGAACGTAAAAGAGAAGATATGTATACATACACAACACACAACACACACATATATATATATATATATATATATATATATATATATATATATATATACACTAGAATATTAAAGAGAAATTTCTTGCTACCGTATTATCTATATTTTAAAGGATGAGTTGAAATGACTTTTTTTGAGGGTATAATTTTTTATTTTAATCTTTATTAAGGGTATCGCACAAAGCCTGGTTGAGGGCTCAATGTTCCAAGCACTTTTGCAGGACTTAGGGAAACTGAAGGACTTTTACAATAAGTGTGTGAATCCTAAGAAGGGAATATCTTGTATGAGATCATAATTAACTGATCCTACTGTATTTTCTTTATACCCAAAACCAGAATATCTTTGCAGCATATATAATTCCCCACAATTTTCTTTTTGTTTTAATATTTGCAGAGTTCTGATTATGTTGCCGCCTGGGGGTGGTCCCTTGCCTACAGTGTCCTGTTTGTTCTGGTTAGTTCCAGCACCGTTGTGGTGAGTGACCTTCATAAATATACATCTTTCGTATTTCATGTCTTCACCCTTCAAATCAAATCAATCAAAATCAAATTCGATGACTGGCGTCCGTGCTGGCAGGGTGCAAAGAGCACCATCCGAGCGTGATCGTTGCCAGAGCGGCCAACTGGCTTCCGTGCCAGTGGCATTTAAAGGGCACCATTCGAGCGTGATCGTTACCAGCATCGCCTTACTGGCACTTGTGCCTGTGCTAGTAGGGTACCAAGAACACCATCTGAGTGTGATCGTTGCCAGAGCAGCCAACTGGCTTCCGTGCCAGTGGCATGTAAAAGGGCCCCATTTGAGCGTGATTGTTACCAAAGTTGCCTTACTGGCACCTGTGCTGGTGGCATGTGTAAAAGGATTCGAGCGAGGTCGTTGCCAGTACCGCCTGACTGGCCCCCATGCCAGTTTCAACTAGCAATAACCACGCCTCAGATAACCCTCATTGGCTATGGTACTGCCTCTGCAGTGGCACATAAAAGGGCACCATTCGAGCGTCGTTGCCAGTACCGCGTGATTGGCCTCCGTGCCGGTGGCACGTAAAAAGCACCCACCACACTCTCAGAGTGGTTGGCGTTAGGAAGGGCATCCAGCTGTTGAAACTCTGCCAAATCAAGATTGGAGCCTGGTGCAGCCATCTGATTCGCCAGCCCTCAGTCAAAATCGTCCAACCCATGCTAGCATGGAAAGTGGATATTAAACGATGATGGTGATGATGATGATGACCCTGTGTTCTCTGTGTCAACAGAAGTCCTTTTCCCCTCGTCAGGATAATTTTAATGTCTACTTTGTTTCAGCATGAAGTTTGTTGGAGTATACTTCCTTTGACTGCCGGGTGGGTGCTCTTTCTGCTCCCCAACACACACTTGTTTCTAAGCAAGCTAATATTTCTTATGGTTGATGGGAAATGAAGGACTTCTGTTATTTGATGGTCATGCTTGTTTACAGCTGTTGTACAAGATAAGGAGATGCAAACACACACATGCACACATACATACGTTTACATGTGTGTGTGTCTCTATGTACACACACAAACACACTCAAGTATGTGTCTGTGTGTGTATATATATATATGTATGTATGTATGTATGTATGTATGTATGTATGTATATGTTTGTGTGTATGTATGTATCTGGCCGACCCAATATATATATATATATATATCTGTATCCGATGGCCAGATAACTGAAGAGATGGTGGTGTGGATTTCCACCTCAGCATCCGAAACTCAGAGTTTTATCATGGCTACCGAATAATTGTCACATATTATATTTACAGATAATTTCCTCTATTTACATAATATCGAGGTCTCTTTCTTTCTTTTGTTGTCTTACCATTTTTATCTATATCTATATATATATATATATATATATCCGTAATAATGAAGGGTGAAATTAATTAATTTGGAAAAATTATCAATAACACCAAGTAGTCTTCGGCATGTAAAAGCCTCATTCGAGGAAAATTTAAGTAATACTAAGCAATAAGGGTTTAGCAACGAATTGCCTTACCACATACCGAATTAGAAATAGCAGTCAAAGGGTTATAGCTATTTTCTTACTAAAATCCCTTTTTAGTAGAAGAAATAGCTATAACCTTTGACTGCTATTTCTAATTCGGTATGTGGTAAGGCAACTCGTTGCTAAACCCTTATTGCTTAGTGTATATATATATATATATATATATATATATATCTATATATATATATATATATATATCCGTAATAATGAAGGGTGAAATTATTAATTTGGAAAAATTATCAATAACACCAAGTAGTCTTCGGCATGTAAAAGCCTCATTCGAGGAAAATTTAAGTAATACTAAGCAATAAGGGTTTAGCAACGAATTGCCTTACCACATACCGAATTTAGAAATAGCAGTCAAAGGGTTATAGCTATTTCTTCTACTAAAAATCCCTTTTTAGTAGAAGAAATAGCTATAACCCTTTGACTGCTATTTCTAAATTCGGTATGTGGTAAGGCAACTCGTTGCTAAACCCTTATTGCTTAGTGTATATATATATATATATATATATATCTATATATATATATATATATATCCGTAATAATGAAGGGTGAAATTAATTAATTTGGAAAAATTATCAATAACACAAAGTAGTCTTCGGCATGTAAAAGCCTCATTCGAGGAAAATTTAAGTAATACTAAGCAATAAGGGTTTAGCAACGAATTGCCTTACCACATACCGAATTTAGAAATAGCAGTCAAAGGGTTATAGCTATTTCTTCTACTAAAAAGGGAGATCACAGTAAAAACAGCATTTGGAAGGCACAAACAGGTAAGAGAGAATGAATTGACTGCAATCTATCATACATTTTTTTAGTTATCCACGGACGTACGTTTCGAAATCAAGTTTTAAGGAAAGCATACGAATTAAATATTAAATATTAAATAATAAATAATTCTATCTTACCGAAACTTCTTTTCTCTTCAGTGTAGAATACTATAATCATAAATGATTTTGCTGTTTTTACTGAGATCTCCCTTTTTAGTAGAAGAAATAGCTATAACCCTTTGACTGCTATTTCTAAATTCGGTATGTGGTAAGGCAACTCGTTGCTAAACCCTTTATTGCTTAGTATATATATATATATATATATATATATATATGAAATCAATGATGCTGGTGCCAATGTAAAAAGCATTGATGCTGATACCACATAAACAGCAGCCATTACACTCTGTAAAGTGGTTGGTTAGGAAGGGAATCCAGCCATAGAAACCATGCCACAACAGACATATGGAACATGGTATGGCTCCTGGTCTTGCTGCTTCCTGCCAAACCATTCAACCTATACCAGCATGGAAAACTGACATTAAACGATAGGGCCGATGCCAGCGCCGCCTTGACTGGCTTCCGTGCCGGTGGCACATAAAAAGCACCAACCGATCGTGGCTGTTGCCAGCCTCCTCTGGCACCTGTGCAGGTGGCACGTAAAAAGCACCAACCGATCGTGGCTGTTGCCAGCCTCCTCTGGCACCTGTGCAGGTGGCACATAAAAAGCACCAACCGATCGTGGCTGTTGCCAGCCTCCTCTGGCACCTGTGCAGGTGGCACATAAAAAGCACCAACCGATCGTGGCTGTTGCCAGCCTCCTCTGGCACCTGTGCAGGTGGCACATAAAAAGCACCAACCGATCGTGGCTGTTGCCAGCCTCCTCTGGCACTGTGCAGGTGGCACATAAAAAGCACCACCGATCGTGGCTGTTGCCAGCCTCCTCTGGCACCTGTGCAGGTGGCACGTAAAAAGCACCCACTACACTCACGGAGTGGTTGGCGTTAGGAAGGCATCCAGCTGTAGAGTAGAAACACTGCCAGATCAGACTGGCCTGGTGCAGCCTCCTGGCTTCCAGACCCCGGTCGAACCGCCCAACCATGCTAGCATGGAGAACGGATGTTAAATGATGATGATGATGATATATATATATACCCACTACACTCACAGAGTGGTGGCGTTAGGAAGGGCATCCAGCTGTAGAAACACTGCCAGATCAGACTGGGCCTGGTGCAGCCTCCTGGCTTCCCAGACCCCGGTCGAACCGCCCAACCCATGCTAGCATGGAGAACGGATGTTAAATGATGATGATGATGATATATATATACCCACTACACTCACAGAGTGGTTGG
>NW_021835048.1:7500-20000 GCF_006345805.1 Octopus sinensis | reverse complement strand
CCCAGAGCTCTAGTAGAAGACACTCGCCTAAGGTGCCACACAGTGGGACTGAACCCGGAACCATGTGGTTGGGAAGCAAGTTTCTTACCGCACAGCCACGCCTGCACCCATTACATTAATCTTTTTTTTTTTTCTTCCATTTCTCTTCTTTTTCCGATTCTTCGTCTCTGCCCCCTGCTTCCCGTCGCCTCTCAGATTGCATACGGCATAAACGTGAACATCCTGATGTTCCTACCAACGCTGGTCATCGGAGTGATTGGGGGCATGTTGGGAGCACTGTTCACATTCATCTCCCTCAAACTCACTCGGACCCGGAAGAGGGTCCTGGGACACATGAAAAAGTTCACGGCCAAAATTGTGAAAGTCCTCGAACCAGCATTTCTGATGGTGAGTATCTTTATTTATTCTTTGGTTTTTCTGTCTTTTACTTGTTTCAATCATTGGACCGTGGCCATGCTGGGGCATCACCTTGAAGGATTTTTGTCAAACAAATCAATCTTAGCATTTTGTGTGTGTGTGTGTTTTTTTTTTTTTACCTAACTCTCTTTTACTCTTTACTCTTTTACTTGTTTCAGTCATTTGACTGCGGCCATGCTGGAGCACCGCCTTTAGTCGAGCAAATCGACCCCGGGACTTATTCTTTGTAAGCCCAGTACTTATTCTTTCGGTCTCTTTGCCGACCGCTAAGTTACGGGGACGTAACACACCAGCATCAGTTGTGAGCAATGCTAGGGGGACAAACACAGACACACAAACACACACACATACATATCTATATATATATATATATATATATATACATATAACGACAGGCTTCTTTCAGTTTCCGTCTACCGAATCCATCTCACAAGGCATTGGTCGGCCCGGGGCTATAGCAGAAGACACTTACCCAAGGTGCCATGCAGTGGGACTGAACCCGGAACCATGTGGTTGGTTAGCAAGCTACTTACCACACAGCCACTCCTGCGCCTAACTCTGCTACTAACTTGCACTGAATCTTGTGGACAAAAGATCTTGCAACTTTCAGAAAACAGGGAATTTCTAAATCCTTATGCTTAACCCTTCAAAGCCTTTTCATTTCATTAGTAAGCATAGGGCCTGTCATTGTTTTTTTCTGAAATAGAATTTCAATAAAAATTAGTCAAATAAAATAATGAATAAAAATGCATGTGCCCTTAAATACCACTGCACCCAGTAAATATATATATATATATGTCTGTGTGTGTGTGTGTGTGTGTCTCCTAGGATCTTGGGCATCCTCCATCCAATTGCACTTCAATTTGATATGTAGATACCGACAGTATCAGGGCGTGTATAAGTCTTGAAAAAGTTACAAAAATTGATTCCAGGTGAGAATGCGATCGATAAAGCCGTGGGAACGTGCATTTGCAAAATAGTTTTTCTTTGGAATAAAAAAAAGTCTATCTTTATTTTTTCTTTTGCTGGTGTCTCAAATTTAGGTTAAATCAGTGTTTCTCAAAGGGGAGGCCTATGGGACGGTTGGACAAGTTGTTTTGAGAAAATTTGGTTTAAATGTTTGACAACTCAGCACCATCCATTGGACGGGGGACGTTTTGCTCGTATTCGTGTTATCATTATTAATTTTACGTATTTTAGTATTCTTATTCGTTCCTGTCCTTGTTTTGTATACATTCGAGGCTTTCTTCCAAGGAATCTAATGCGCTTGGCTTAGATTTTCCTTTGGGGCTGGCCAGGTCGGAGCAATCTCAAGATTAATCAGCTGAAATTGCGAGGATGATCCGGTTCTGAACTGAAGATTGAAGGCTTTGAATGTCCCGTCCGTATTTTTTGTATCGTCTTCTAGATGTTTTGCGTTCTTGTCCAGTTTGTGTTTTTTTTACATTTATCCTATATATATATATTATATATATATATACACATTATACACATATACATTATACATACATATATATATATATATCCTCTGGAAGATGTGGGACGAAGTGGTGAGAAAGGATTTTGGGATGCTGGGCCTCATTGAGGAAATGACAAGGGGGCTGGGAGCTGTGGTGATTTGCTATACATGAGAAGACACTGTCAAGCTAAATAAAATCACTGCCATCCATACATACTGGCTTGTCCCTTACAGGGGCCGGTGCCACTTAAAAAGCACCTGTGCCGGTGCCACTTAAAAAGCACCTGTGCCGGTGACATGTAAAAAGCACCTGTGCTGGTGCCACTTAAAAAGCACCTGTGCCGGTGGCATGTAAAAAGCACCTGTGCCGGTGCCACTTAAAAAGCACCTGTGCCGGTGCATGTAAAAAGCACCTGTGCCGGTGCCACTTAAAAAGCACCTGTGCCGGTGCCACTTAAAAAGCACCTGTGCCGGTGCCACTTAAAAAGCACCTGTGCCGGTGGCATGTAAAAGCAACCAGTACACTCTGTAAAGTGGTTGGCGTTAGAAAGGGCATCCAGCTGTAGAACCCATGGCAAAACAGAGAATTGGAGTCTGGACAGCTTCTTGCTATCCATCTGTGTCAAACTGTCCAACCCATGCCAGCATGGGTAACGGACATTAAACAGCAATGATAATGGTGCTGTCACACACACACACACACACACATCACCACCACCACAACTGCAACCACCACCACCACCACCACCATCATCATCACCACCACCATCATCATCATCATCATCCTCATCATAACCATCACCATCATCCTCATCATCATCATCATCATTATTTAACATGCTGCTATTTCTGTTTCAGTTAGTGATGACAACTGTCTGCCTATTTGCACCTGCCCTCTTTTCCTGCAGCCAATTTACCTGTGCAGAAGGTCAGCCGAGCAACATCAGGTAAGTCTTTCTGCCACTCACATTGCATCCTCTCACCTGAAACAATTTTCTTTTGTCACCTTTTAAAACCACTATCATCATCATCATCATCATCGTCATCATCTTCTCTCCGTCCGAGACCTCTGGAGATATGCTGTGACTTCGAAGACCCGACAAATGAAGTGAGTTCATGGCTCGCAGGACGGCCTGCTGCGCTGACCTTGGATCGTAGAGTGACCCGCTGTTCTTGAGGAGACCTACTGAGTCAAGTTCGTCAACATCAAAAATTCGAATGGGAATTGTAGCTAAGACACCAGTGCTGGTGACGTGTAAAAGCACCATTCGAGTCTAGCAGTTACTAGCGTCGCCTGACTGGTGTCCGTGTCAGTGGCACGTAAAAAGCACCAACCGATCGTGGCCGTTAGCAGTCCCGTCTGGCACCTGTGCCGGTGTCACGTAAAAGCACCTACTACACTCACAGAGTGGTTGGCGTTAGGAAGAGCATCCAGCTGTAGAAACACTGCCAGATCAGACTGGAGCCTGGTGCAGCCTCCATAGCTTACCAGACACCGGTCGAACCGTCCAACATGTGCTAGCACGGAAAACGGACGTTAAACGATGATGATGATGATATATATATATATATATATATATATATACATACATACAAACGGACAGAGTTGATATCTATTGATAAGGTTGCAAAAACAATGTAAGACCAACAAAATAGTTAAATGAGTGGAAATTGAATCAGTGTGTGTGTTAAACATATTAAAGCAATATGACCCTCCCCAGACACAAAATCCTGGCTATATTTTCTCGGTAAACTTTTCTTTGTGGTGAATTGGTGGCAGTGAACTTGTGTTTGTGTCTTTCAGTGTCTGTGAGTTTAGAAATTTATGTATGCGTTTGTGTGTATGTGAATGTGTGTCTATTTCTATCGCTATGTTTGTGTATGAGTCTAGCAGCCTCTGTGCATGTACTCTCTCTTTTACTCTTTAAACTCTTTTACTCTTTTACTTGTTTCAGTCATTTGACTGCGGCCATGCTGGAGCATCACCTTACTCTTTTACTCTTTTACTTGTTTCAGTCATTTGACTGCGGCCATGCTGGAGCACTGCCTTTAGTCGAGCAAATCGACCCTGGGACTTATTCTTTGTAAGCCCAGTACGCATTCTATCGATTTCTTTTGCCGAACCGCTAAGTGACGAGGACGTAAACACGCCAGCATCAGTTGTCAAGCAATGCTAGGGGGACAAACACAGACACACAAACATATACACACACACACTCATATATATATATATATATATACATATATATATATAATCAGCCGAAATTGCTAAGATGATCTGGTTCTTGACTGATGACTGAGGGCTTCGAATGTCCCGTCCTATGGTTCTTGTGTCGTCTCTGTGGTGTTTCATGTTCTTGTCCATGTCTGTAATTATTTTTATTGTTTACCTATATATATATATATATTATATACGACAGGCTTCTTTCAGTTTCCGTTTACCAAATCCACTCACAAGGCTTTGGTCGGCCCGGGGCTATAGCAGAAGACACTTGCCCAAGGTTCCACGCAGTGGGGCTGAACCCAGATCCATGTGGTTGGTAAACAGGCTACTTACCACACAGCCACTCCTGCGCCTATGTGTGTGTGATCTGACTCTACAGGGGACTGTCTTATTTGTATCTGTCTGTCTGTGTGTCTATCCATTGTCTACCTGTGTTGACCTCCCCCGCCTCTTCCCCCCTAACCCCACCTCCCCACACCTTGCTAATATTTTAATTTTTATTTTTCTTCAGATACAGCTGCAAGAATGATTCCAGAACTGACACCCACGTTGAGTCATCTGTAGCTCGGTACCATTGTCCTCGTGGTTCGTCATGGAGTGTCTCAAACACGACCTACTACACCAACGAGACATATAACGAAGGTCAGCATGTATGTTTTGTTTTTTGTTTTTGTTTTTCCTTTTAAATCCAACTCTGCCTCCTCCTCCTCCTCTTTTCCTCTTCGTCCCACTCACCTTGCATCTTCTTCTTCCTCCTCTTCATTATAATAATAATAATAATAATAAGAGCACTCACAGAGTGCAAGCCTCTGCCAAGGTAGCACCAACGTCCTCTCAACGATTAGCCAGAGATGATTTTTAAAATGAGAATATATGAAATAAACTCGATTGCTCTCACAAATGAGAATACTAAAAATGAACCTGATTGCTCTCAAAAATTAAGTGAAAAAACAGGAAAAATATTTTTATAAATTCATGTTGCCAGCCTTGCCTGGCCCTGTGCCGGTGGCACGTAAAAAGCACCATCCGTTCGTGGCCGTTGCCAGTGCCACCCCGACTGGCCTCCGTGCCGGTGGCACGTAAAAGCATCATCCGTTCGTGTCCGTTGCCAGCCTCGCCTGGCCCCCGTGCCGGTGGCACGTAAAAAGCACCATCCGTTCGTGGCCGTTGCCAGTGCCACCCCGACTGGCCTCTGTGCCGGTGGCACGTAAAAGCATCATCCGTTCGTGTCCGTTGCCAGCCTCGCCTGGCCCCTGTGCCGGTGGCATGTAAAAAGCACCATCCATTCGTGGCCGTTGCCAGTGCCACCCCGACTGGCCTCCGTGCCGGTGGCACGTAAAAGCATCATCCGTTCGTGTCCGTTGCCAGCCTCGCCTGGCCCCCGTGCCGGTGGCATGTAAAAAGCACCATCCGTTCGTGGCCGTTTGCCAGCTCCGTCTGGCACCTGTGCGGGTGGTACGTAAAAAGCACCCACTACACCCGTGGAGTGGTTGTCGTTAGGAAGGGCATCCAGCCGTAGAAACACTGCCAGATCAGACTGGGCCTGATGCAGCCTTCTGGCTTCCCAGACCCCAGTTGCACCGTCTAACCCATGCTAGCATGGAAAACGGACACTAAATGATGATGATGTTCAAAGAAATTTTTTATAATTTTAATTTCTCAAATTTTCTTGATTCTTTTTTACTCCAATTTTTCACAAATTTAAATATTCCTTGCATTCACTACAGAGTATTCGATTCTCATTTGCAAAGTCTCTCACTTTCTCTTTTTTTAAGTTTTCATTTGCTATTTGGAAAACCGACAGTTTATTCCGTCAGATGTTGTGTTTTTGTATTTTCAAATCATCTCAGCAGACTGAGACATTATTGTTTACCATTTTCCATCTTTTTCTTTTTTGTCTCTTTTACTCTTTTACCCTCTCCAGTTGCAACCCTTTTGTTCTGGACTGGAGAAGATGCTGTCAAACATTTGTTCTCTCGAGAAACGCCATTCGAGTTTGGTTACGTCTCCCTCTGTTCTGTCTTACCATTTTATTTCTTGATGGTATGCTGGGCATCTGGAACAGCTGTGTCTGCCGGAATCCTAGTGCCAATGCTGTAAGTTTACCATTATGCTAATTCTGTTGAAAAATATCTAATTCCATCTCAGTTATCTGAATATTTAATACAATTCATTGTTTAATAGTTTGACCTGTCAAATATTTAAACCTGACTTCTCCCTCTCTCTTTACTCTTTACTTGTTTCAGTCATTTGACTGCAGCCATGCTGGAGCACCGCCTTTACTCGAGCAAATCGACCCCGGGACTTATTCTTTGTAAGCCCAGTACTTATTCTATCGGTCTCTTTTGCCAAACCGCTAAGTGACGGGGACGTAAACACACCAGCATCAGTTGTCAAGCAATGCTAGGGGGACAAACACAGACACAAACATATACACACACACACTTATATATACATATATACGACAGGCTTCTTTCAGTTTCCGTCTACCAAATCCACTCACAAGGCATTGGTCGGCCCGGGGCTATAGTAGAAGACACTTGCCCAAGATGCCACGCAGTGGGACTGAACCCGGAACAATGTGGTTGGTTAGCAAGTTACTTACCACACAGCCACTCCTAAAAATCTAATTCCATCTCAGTTATCTGAATATTTAATCCAATTCTTTGTTTAATAGTTTGACCTGTCAAATATTTAAACCTGACTTCTCTCTCTGTCAATTTGTTCCGTCGTATTTCGTATTTAGTTGCAGTTAATTTATTTAATATTTCTTTTATTAAATATTAATTCTAACTTACCCATCTGCTGAGAATAGCAACCTAGAAATAGCAGCCAATCTCTTCACTTATGTCAGTCTTTCTTATTCACATCAAACTCCCTCACTCACATAAATCTCTCTCACTCATTTCAGTTTTCCCCACTCATGTCAATTTCTCTCATTCCCACCAATTTCTCCCACTCTCATCCACCACCACCACCACCACCACCACCACTACCACTTGCCACCACTACCACCACCACCACTACCACCACCACCACTACCAGCATCACACCACTAACATCACCACTACCACCACTTGGCACCACCACCACTTGGCACCACCACCACTACCCCCCACCACTACTGCAGCTACCACCACAACCACCACTACCACCACTACTACTTCTACTACCATCACTACTACTACTCCCAACACTACTGCTGCTGCTGCTACCACCACAACCACCACTACTACTACTACTACTCCTCCCACTACCACTACCACCATTACTATTACTACTACTCCACCCACCACCACCACTACTACTACCACCACCACCACCACCACTACTCCCCACCACTACTGCTGCTGCTACCACTACCACCACCACTACTACCACCACCACCACCACCACTACTACTACCACCACCACCTGCACCACAACCACCACCACCACCACCACCACCACCACTACTACTACTACCACCACCTGCACCACAACCACCACCACCACCACCACCACCACCACCACCACTACTACTTCTACTACTACTGCCTTTTCTGTTTCAGTTTCATTGGTGGATTGTATGGCCGTACGATTGGCCGTGTGTTAATCTCCATCCTGGTCAGCTCCAAGTCAACAGACGAAGGATACTGGAATTGGATGGACCCTGGGGCCTTTGCCCTCATTGGGGCCGCTTCCTTCTTTGGTGGCGTAACGCGTCTCACAAAGGCTGTCACAGTTATCATGGTAAGGCACCGACCTGCATCGTTTTTTTTCTGTTTTTATTGTACTTTCCATTGGTTTCAGATATTTGGAATTTTTGTAGACTAGTGGTTAGGGTGCCAAGGACACAACCATAAGAATTGTGGGTTCAATTCTTGGGTTGAATGATGTGTGGTGTCCTCCAGCTAGGTTCATCATTTCATATCGCTCTGAGGATAGCTGCATAAAAAAACTGCTACCTGTGGGTAATAAAGAAATATATATTGCCAGCTCTGTCTGGCCCCCGTGTCGGTGGCACCTAAAAGCACCATCTGTTCGTGTCCGTTGCCAGCCTCGCCTGGCCCCCATGCCGGTGACATGTAAAAGCACCATCCGTTCATGGCCGTTGCCAGCCTCGCCTGGCCCCCATGCCGGTGACATGTAAAAGCACCATCCGTTCATGGCCGTTGCCAGCCTCGCCTGGCCCCCATGCTGGTGACATGTAAAAGCACCATCCGTTCGTGGCCGTTTGCCAGCTCTGTTTGGCACCTGTGCGGGTGGCATGTAAAAAGCACCCACTACACTCACAGAGTGGTTGGCGTTAGGAAGGGCATCCAGCTGTAGAAACACTGCCAAATCAGACTGGGCCTGATGAAGCCTTCCAGCTTCACAGACCCCATTTGAACCGACCAACCCATGCTAGCATGGAAAAATGGAAAACGGACGCTAAATGATGATGATGATGATGATATATGCTAAAAAGTATTTGTGAAGTAAAATCATGTAGCAACACCAAATGGCAGTGCCCCAGCATGACCACAGCTTGTGATCTGAAACTAAATAAAAGTAAAATAAATATAGACCTATTGAGTCAAGTACATCAACAATATCAAAATCAAATCAAATAGAAATTGTAGTTGTGACCCCCGCTTCTGTGCTGGTGACATGTAAAAAGCACCATCCGAACGTGGCCGATGCCAGTGCTGCTTTCACTGGCTTCCAATTGTGGTCGATGCCAGCTCCTCTGGCCCCCTCTACAGGAGGCACGTAGAAAGCACCCACTACACTCTCGGAGTGGTTGGCATTAGGAAGGGCATCCAGCTGTAGAAACACTGCCAGATCAGATTGGAGCCTGGCACAGCCTGCTGGTTTCCCAGATCCCGGTTGAACCGTCCAACCCATGCTAGCATGGAAAGCACACGTTAAATGATGATGATGATGATGATGATGATGATACACACACACACACACACACAATGGGGTGCTGAAAAGTTCCTGGCCTTGGGTAAAAGAAAATACAGAAGGATCAGTTAATTATGATTTTATTCAATATGTTCCCCTCTCAGAGTCACACACTTATTGCAGCAGTCCTTCAGTTTTTCTAAGTCCTGTAAATGAACTCAGAAGGTTTGGCCTTCAACCAGGCCTATTGCAATGCCCTTAAATACAGGAACTTTCCAGCAACCTCTCGAATTTTACTGATTCAAATATTTCCTTTCGTGACCTTCCAAATTGATTTTTACTGATTTAAATATTTCCTTTCGTGACCATCCAGATTGGTTTTTACTGATTCAAATATTTTCTTTCTGTGACCACACAAATTGATATTTACTGATTCAAATATTTCCTTTCGTGACCATCCAAATTGATTTTTACTGATTCAAATATTTCCTTCCATGCCCATCCAGATTGAACTGACAAATGACGTCCAGTTTCTGTTACCAATCATGGTAGCTATTATGGTCGCAAAGTGGATCGGTGATTTCTTCACCCATCCCCATTACCATTCGTTACTAGAGTTGAAGTGTATCCCATTCTTGCCACCGGAACCACAAGTCGTCATCGACAAGAAACTGTAAGTTACAACAGACGTTTTACTCTTTTTTTTTTTATCTTTTACTTCTTTTACTTGTTTCAGTCATTTGACTGCGGCCATGCTGGAGCACCGCTTTTAGTCGAGCAACTCGACCCCGGCACTTATTCTTTGTAAGCCCAGTACTTATTCTATCGGGCTCTTTTGCCGAACCGCTAAGTGATGGCGACATAAACACAACAGCATCGGTTGTCAAGCAATGCTAGGGGGACAAACACAGACACACAAACACACACACATACATATATAACGGGAAGCTTTATGAAAATAGACAAAAGACGAAGGCAGGTGGAAAACAAACGAACAATTGTATTAGTATGGCGCTCAGGAAATATAAATGAAACAAGTCTTTAACGTTTCGAGCCTACGCTCTTCAACAGAAAGATACACAGAGAGAGAAAAACACAGAAAGAAGGAGAGAAAAAAAGTGGTAATATAAGAGAAAATAAAAATACAACAAACGGGACAGTTTATGCGAACAAGTTCAAGGTTGAAAGTTCAAGGTGAGAAATGTGTAGACGTCGTGGTATATTTTTTAAGGATTTCACATCAATGCAAAGTCACTTTGATCCGCGAAAGAGAGGTGCAGCCAATGGTAAGTATCCAAGAGGTAAAGAAAATCCAAGGTAGAGGTAAGTGTTGATAGTGGTATTGGTAGAATATAGGATGAAAGTGAGACCACGTGAGCGCATAATATATAACGGGAAGCTTTATGAAAATAAACAAAAGACGAAGGCAGGTGGAAAACAAACGAACAATTGTATTAGTATGGCGCTCAGGAAATATAAATAAAACAAGTCTTTAACGTTTCGAGCCTACGCTCTTCAACAGAAAGATACACAGAGAGAGAAAAACAATATAAGAGAAAATAAAAATACAACAAACGGGACAGTTTATGCGAACAAGTTCAAGGTTGAAAGTTCAAGGTGAGAAATGTGTAGACGTCGTGGTATATTTTTTAAGGATTTCACATCAATGCAAAGTCACTTTGATCCGCGAAAGAGAGGTGCAGCCAATGGTAAGTATCCAAGAGGTAAAGAAAATCCAAGGTAGAGGTAAGTGTTGATAGTGGTATTGGTAGAATATAGGATGAAAGTGAGACCACGTGAGCGCATAATATATAACGGGAAGCTTATGAAAATAAACAAAAGACGAAGGCAGGTGGAAAACAAACGAACAATTGTATTAGTATGGCGCTCAGGAAATATAAATAAAACAAGTCTTTAACGTTTCGAGCCTACGCTCTTCAACAGAAAGATACACAGAGAGAAAAACACAGAAAGAAGGAGAGAAAAAAAGTGGTAATATAAGAGAAAATAAAAATACAACAAACGGGACAGTTTATGCGAACAAGTTCAAGGTTGAAAGTTCAAGGTGAGAAATGTGTAGACGTCGTGGTATATTTTTTAAGGATTTCACATCAATGCAAAGTCACTTTGATCCGCGAAAGAGAGGTGCAGCCAATGGTAAGTATCCAAGAGAGGTAAAGAAAATCCAAGGTAGAGGTAAGTGTTGATAGTGGTATTGGTAGAATATAGGATGAAAGTGAGACCACGTGAGCGCATAATATATAACGGGAAGCTTTATGAAAATAAACAAAAGACGAAGGCAGGTGGAAAACAAACGAACAATTGTATTAGTATGGCGCTCAGGAAATATAAATAAAACAAGTCTTTAACGTTTCGAGCCTACGCTCTTCAACAGAAAGATACACAGAGAGAAAAACACAGAAAGAAGGAGAGAAAAAAAGTGGTAATATAAGAGAAAATAAAAATACAACAAACGGGACAGTTTATGCGAACAAGTTCAAGGTTGAAAGTTCAAGGTGAGAAATGTGTAGACGTCGTGGTATATTTTTTAAGGATTTCACATCAATGCAAAGTCACTTTGATCCGCGAAAGAGAGGTGCAGCCAATGGTAAGTATCCAAGAGGTAAAGAAAATCCAAGGTAGAGGTAAGTGTTGATAGTGGTATTGGTAGAATATAGGATGAAAGTGAGACCACGTGAGCGCATAATATATAACGGGAAGCTTTATGAAAATAAACAAAAGACGAAGGCAGGTGGAAAACAAACGAACAATTGTATTAGTATGGCGCTCAGGAATATATAAATAAAACAAGTCTTTAACGTTTCGAGCCTACGCTCTTCAACAGAAAGATACACAGAGAGAAAAACACAGAAAGAAGGAGAGAAAAAAAGTGGTAATATAAGAGAAAATAAAAATACAACTATATATATATATATATATATATATATATATATATATACATATATACATACATATATATACATATATACATACATATATACGATGGGCTTCTTTCAGTTTCCGTCTACCAAATCCACTCACAAGGCATTGGTCGGCCCGAGGCTATAGTAGAAGACACTTGCCCAAGGTGTGATGCAGTGGGACTGAACCCGGAACCATGTGGTTGGTAAGCAAGCTACTTATCACACAGCCACTCCTGCCACTATCTATTTAAAAATTTTTTTTTTTAAATTTTGTATTACATTTTCTGAAAACTGGTGTGATTGGTTATTGGATTTCAACAGATCAATCATTGGTTTTCTACTTGTCTGATTATAAGAATTTCTCTTTTCTTTTTTTCTGTTTTTTGCCAATGTTTATATCATTCGTTACCGCGTCACCTTACTAGAACTTGTGCTGGTGGCACGTGAAACATTTGAGCGAGGTCGTCGCAAGTGCCGCTGGACTGGATCCTGTGCAGGTGGCACGTAAAAAGCACCATTTGGGCGTGGCCGTTGCCAGTACCACCAAACAGGCCCTCATTCCGGTGGCACGTAAAAGCACCCACTACACTCTCGGAGTGGTTGGCGT